>NC_057809.1:557019293-557196121 GCF_018294505.1 Triticum aestivum | reverse complement strand
GAGGGGGAGGGAGGCGGTGGCTTCGAGAAGGGGACAGGATATAATAGAGGGGAGGGGTGGGGCGAGGGAAGGGAAGGAAGGGAGGGGGAGGGACGGACGGCGCGGCGGCTTTGGCCTTTGGGATATTGTGTTGGCTTGCGCCGAGTACGTGGTTGCGTCGCGGGGCGAGGACGGCAGGCTGGCAGGGTTTGGTCGGTCGGCGACGGGGTGCGCCGACTCCCGCTTTTCCCGACGCCTCGTCGCTTTCTCCCTTTCTTTCTTTCTTTCCTCCCTCCGGGTGATGCCTACGCACGCAATATACCCTCTGCTGCTGGGGCATGGGGTTTCTTAGCTTTAGCCCGGATGAACGAAAAAATAGAAAATAATAAAAAAATTCTGGGTTTTTCTCTGGCAAACATTGAGAAATGTTTTAAGTGCTTGCAATTTTTCATCATTCAATCACATTCGTGGAACTCGTCCAAAGAAAAATGATGGTCCAAAGATGCTATTTTCGAAAGCATTTTGGAGCACTGACTTTATCTTTTTTGCCACGACATCCACAAATGTCATATGATGATGAAAATTTGCAAACACTCGGAATATTTTTTTTTTAATGTTTGTCACATCACAAAAGGTACAGCTTTTTTTTAATTTGCTTTGAAATTTTTAACTGTTCATGCCAACAGTATTTGAGCTCGGCTGAGATTAGGACTTCCGTTGATGCTGCTAATTTGCTGTTGCTGCTCCTTCGTTTGGGTGCGTCGTGGCTCCGCCTGTGTGCTCGGGCACGGGTGCTGCACCTGCGCGCCCGTCGCCTGCTTCTACCCGTGCAACGCTGTTGTGGTGTTGGTCATGTTGCGTCGAATGGTGAATGCTTCCATGGATCAATGGACACTGTCAAAAGCTTATAAAAAATCCTTACCAAATTCAAGGTGCTTGGGAATAGTACTGTGAAAGGCTGCCTCGGGGATCCTATACTGCGCACGGGTCGGGCGATAGCGTCAAAACACGCACATCTGCTCGCGGTAATGGGTCATCTGTTAGTCTGTTTCTTTATTTGTTTTCTGTTTGTCTTCTTTTTTTTCCTTTTTAAATTGGTGAAATTTATTTAAAATCACAAACAATTACAAATTTAAGATTCTTTTTAAGTGTGTTTTTTATTTTTTGCAAAATTTTATGAAAATCGAGAATAATTTTAAACTTTGCAAAATTTTACGAAAATCAAGAACAATTTCCAATTCAATGAATACTTCTCAAACTCCCGAGAATTTTGTAAATTCTTGAACATTTTTTGATTTTTTGAACATTTTTTAACTCATGGAAAAATCATGAAAATTTGGTAAATCTTTATATTTTCGAAAAAAATCATGAGCATTTTTCAGAATCATGAACACTTTTTGAAATCGCAAACATGTTTCAAAATCCGAGAACATATTTCCAATTCGGAAACAATTTGAAATTCGCCAACATTTTTTTAATTAAGGATACTTAAAAAATGGAACAACTTTTGATATTCACAAACATTTTCTGAATTTGCAAATATTTTTTGAATCGGTGAACCTTTTGTTTTGAGTATAATTCTACTTATCTTTTTCCAATCTTTTTCAAAAAAAATATTCCTGTTTTTTTATCCAGTTTCAATTATTCTCCTCGATAGTTTCTATCTTAAAATACATTGCCAACACAATAAAACTTCTCAGTTCCTTCTATTGAGATGAAAAAGAAAAAAATAGATTTCTATTCATAGACTTTAAAATTCAGAATAAATTAGAAACATTAACTAGAAATCTTGAATTCGGAACATTTTTTTAAATACATAAACTACTTTTGAATTCATGGTCATTTTTTAAATCTATAAATATTTTTTGAATTTGTGAACCTTTTTTCCAATTTGTGAACATTTTAAAAAAACATGAACGTTTTTCGGAAATCCCAAACACTAAAAAGACAAAAGGAAAAACTAGGCGCCCCATCCCGAAATGATCCGGGCCAAAGCGTGTACGCATTGCACTACGGGTGATATACAGGTCCCATTGAATATGTCTTGCTTCCCTAGACATGGCATGACATGTGTCGGGTCTTTTATAAAAGGGCCATCCCATGCGGCCCGAAGGCTTGGCCACGGGGATTGCCCTGGCATGCCAGTTATAAAGGTTGGCATGACACCGCGTCGACTATGTCTCGCTTCAGTAAGACCGTAGGATGTCTCACTAAAGCGGCTACAGTAGTCGGGCTAGCCCATTTCACGCATAGTTAAGAAAAGAGAAGAAAAAGGGAGAACGAGGGATCGAAGCCCTTAAGCTCCAGCAAGAGATCGATCGCCGCTAGCCATCACGCCCTGCCAATTGTTTGTGTTAAGTAGCGGGGGCGTGACTGACGTGGAGTTTCTCGTGTGAACAGTAAAATAAATAAAATAAAAAACATTTCAAAAAGTTATGTATTTTTTATGGCACATTTTAAGAAATGTTTGTTGTGTATGTAAAAAATGATCACAAAATGACATTGGTGGAAGACGTGGTAAAAAAATAAAATTGATGCTACGAAAAATGTTACTGTCAAACGCATTTTCAAGCTCTGATTTTGTTTTTGTTTTGCCAGGACTTCCACCAATCTAATTTAGTAATGAAATTTTACATGCACAAGAAACATTTTTTAAAGTATGCCACGAAAAAAATCAGAATTTATTAAAGTGTTTTTCTATTTTATTTATTTTACTATTCACACCAGGAGCATATGAGCTCAGGTGTAGAAAGGTACTTTCGGGGCACGGCCTACATGAAGCAAGTCAAGCTGGTTTTCTCTAGATTTTTTTCTTTTTTTTTATTTTCTTTCCTTTTCTATTTTTTACCTTTTCTTTTGTGTTTTTTTCATTTGTATCTTTAGTTTTTATTTCTTTTCTCTTTGGTTTATTTGGTTTTCTTTGTTTTTATTTCTATACCTTTGTATACGTCAACAATAATTTTCTAATATGCATTTAACATCTTTTCAATACAAATCTAATTTTTTTAATACATGATCAATATTTTTATACACATTTTTAAGATTTTCAAATGCTTGATTAACATTTTGCTAAATGCAATCTTAACATTTGTTGAACACATGGTCAATATTTTTTTCTATACAAATTAAATATTTTTCAAATGCTTGATTAACATTTTCCAAATACTTGTTCAACATTTTTTTCAAATGCTTGATTAATATATTTTAGATACATTATAGAAAAAAATTCGTCATTTTTTAAATACATGATCACATTTTTCCTATACACATTTAACATTCGTCAAATGCTTGATCAGCATTTTACAAATACTTTTTCAACATTTTTTTCAAATGCTTGATTAACATTTTTATATACATGACCAAAAAATGTCAAAAAAATTTAATACATGGTGAACATTTTTTCTATACACATTTAACATTTTTGAATTGCTTAATCACCATTTTTCAAATACTTATTCAACATTTGGACAAATTCTTGATTAACATTTTATCTACATAATAAAAAACCATCATTTTTTAATACATGGACAACATTTTTTCAATACACATTTCACATTTTTCAAATGCTTCATGAACATTTTTCGAGTACTTGTTCAAAACAATTCAAATGCTTGATTAACATTTTGTAAATACATGATCAAAAATTTTATACACATTTTTAATACATTTTTCATATATGTGATAAACATTTTTTCTATACATATTTGATATTTTTAAATGTTTGGTCAACATTCTTCAAATATTTTTATAGAATTTTTGTAATATATATATAGAATATTTTAAACTATAAATAAAATAAAAATAAAGCAAAAAAATGTAAAACCTAAAAGAACAAAAAAAGGAGGTTGTGTCTTCCCGCGCTCCTGGGCCGGTCCATCTTAGTCTCCACTTCTGCGAGGGTTCCTACACTCTCGCTGAAGGCGAGATATAGAGGCGCCCGTACGACACGACACAGCTACGGTTTTCTTTTTGGCTTGGTGGGCCGTTTCGGCCTTATGAGTCGCTCGGCCTTCTGGGCCTTTTGGTTTTTTAATTCAAATAATATAAAAATGTGTAATGAAAACATACAAGAAGATTTAAAATCAAGAAATATACATAGAAATATAGGGAAAAACTAGTTAAAAGCTCGACTAAAAAAGAAGCTAGGTGTCATATGGATAAATATTGAACTTTATTAGTAGCTACCTCATTAAAACCTTCCAGGTAAATATCCCCTTGGAGGAAAACCTTGGTTAGGAAAAAGAGTAGTGCAAAGTTTGCTCAAAATTACATATTACAACTATTTTTCTGGTTGTTCGTCGTCTAAATAAAGATTTTCAAGCATGAATGACAAATCTATGTTATTCGTATTGTGTTAGGCTCTCTGTGTGGCTAGTTCCCAATCTTCCATGATCATTAGTATCTTCGCCCTATGACTTGTGAGACTGTTTCTTTTCTCATCGAGTATTCTTCCGACTGGATTGAAAGTAAACTCCGATGATACCTTGAGCCGGGTACCGCTAACACATCTCGTGTTAATTATGGAAATCATCAGATATGTAAGTTTGTGATCATGCTCCCACTGCCATATGTTGGAAGTCATCGTCATTTTGTTCCACTAGTTGATTTTATCACTGTTAAGGTACGTTGCTAACACCCAGCCTCGTCACCTGTCATTGCAACGCGTTGCTTTTGTTGGTGTTGAAGGGCTCAAGGAAGAGGAGGAGGAACCAAATATCTTTCCCCATGCTCCTTTCTTCTTTCTAGTTGTTGGTGCTAGCGGAGGCCTTTGCAACTAACTCTGACATGCTTCTAATTATACATTACCAAACCTTGCAAGTTTAGCCATATGATTAAAATAAATACAAATGCATACAACATTGGAATTTCTTCCCAGTATTTCAAACACCTGCTTTTCATGGCAACAACAACATCACATAACTGCAAAATCACTTTATTATGCTTTCATGTGGGTAGCTTTCTAAAATATGATGCACCATTAAAGGAGATGTGGGATTATAAACCCCAGGCAAAGCAACAGTTGAATCGTAAAGAAGCTCTAAAAAAACTTAGCAGTACTTCAGTAATATGCCAATCATTAGGGGTGAGTTGGGGTTGTTCCATAATTGATAGAGTAAATTGACTTAATAAAAACAATAAAACTATCTTTATGTGTAATAAGATGCTTAAGCATCATATATGTAGAGTTCCATCTAACAGGCGTGTCTAAAACGAACTTACGAGGGACATACTTGTAGCAAGGCAGCACCTCATGTAGTTTGCAATTCGTGTATTAGAAGCATTCTGGAAAGAACTCACAGTTCGCAAATTGTCAATGTATGTAGTTAATCTCTTTAAAACAATTTAGCCATAAGATTAATTTTATGGAACATTGATGCAATAATAAGATGCAGCACAAGAGTTAAAACAAAGGAGTGAGGACACTCATTGCACTAGCATTTGATGCAGCACTAGTGGTTGGGGCGCCACCTGAGACGAAGCTGGGCGGTGCCAGGTAGGAGGCGCCCCTTTCACGTTGTTGGGTGTAGTTCACAATGTTATTACATGGTCAGCAATAAGAGAACGGTGGAAATGCAACACACACATACCATGAATCAGCCTTAGGAGTCATAGATATTAATATGTCCTTGTAGTTTACATGAATGGTGACATAAAAGATAATTGTTCAAAAGCAACACACGCAACATAAAAGCGAAGGTACAATAGGAGCATTTTCATCTCTTGTTGTGAAAAGGATGTCCTGCCTAAAGATAGAAATGCACAAGTATCACATATTATTGACACCACTTATGTTGCTTAGAAAACAGAACATAGAGAAAGAAAATGGGGGATAAAATCGCTTCCACCAATTCCAAGCGAAGATAAACCTGAATGGACAAGCACATATATTAAGAAAGGATATAATTTAAAGTATAGAATCACTTTGTAAGCCAATTCCCATAAGGCTATGACGGGAAGGAGGTAGGGAGGGCGGCGCGGCATGACGAGCCCTATCCATGCCGAACGACCTCATGATATACAGCCTCCGTCGCTCACTATTCAATGCCCATAGAAAAATCAGGATTGTAGTAGACATGTCTTAGGTAAGATACATATGTATAAATGTAAAGTTTTACTAATCAAGCATGCACTTAATGAAAGTACCTATTATATATAAAAGGGAAGTAACTGAGATAGATGATGGGTTTTTTTCTTAGAAGGAAGTTGGTCATCAAATAGGCATAGATAATCAAATTTGGAATATCTCCAGGAACATCTAATTTTTGAAACTCATGGCAATATGTAGTACACATGTGTTAGGTCAGATAGAAGATATGCACAAATGTAGAGATTTAGTAATGAAGCATCCAGTGAACAAAAGAAACAATTATACATGAAAAGAAACTATGTGGGCTATGCATGTTTCAGTGTCATGTAACTTATGTTACAGAACAAAACCAAGCTAGTAAGCAATCCATTGTGAAATCTTCATGTGGTAAAGAACATTTGTAGATTAACATGAAATAAATATTATTGTCCGAGCACAGGCAATCATGCTGATACATTTAGTGATTTATTTAAGCAGTAATAATCAGTCTATATTGATGTTCAATTAGTGGGTAAGAGGTATTGAGTAGAATCGATTTGTTTAACGCATGACATGAATGAATTATGCAGCTACCTGGGGGCTTAAGCCATTGCATTGACAGAGGAAATAGGTAGAAACAGAGAAATAGTTCAATTTTAAGTAACAAATTAGAGGCATTGAGAGCAGAGAAGGAGACAGTCACCTTGTCAGATCCATGAGGATGAATTGAGGGAGAGGGGACAGGAGTAGCACGCGGTAGATCCACTTTAAGGCTAGCTGCCTCGTCACAGATACTTCTTGATACGCATTGTAATAGTCAGACCACACAACACGTAATACTAATGGCCTAATGCCATAGCCTGCAGCAGTACAGAAGTGAACACATTGGTATATAATGGATGGTATCTGTGCAAATCTAGAACAATAATTTACCTTTCACAACAAACAAATCTCAAGAGCGCATTATTTCTTTATTTCTCAATAATTCACAATAAATGATCAAGCATCTATATGCATGTACCATAGCATTTACCTTTGTAGGAGCTTCCCAACTTTGCCTTCTGATTTGTACGGGCTCTTCCATGGTCAAAACTGCATACCACCTTCGCCGCCACCAACGATGACCGATCCCAATCATTGAGCCGAGCCCGGAGGCCGTCAAAGGGACCGCCATCTCCCTAAAGCAACGGGTTGCCCTAAGATGGTTGAGACCAAGTCGATGGCACACACTAGTGAAACCTAGCCCATCTTAAAACTTTGAGCCTAGCCCGTCTTCAAACCTAGCAGAAGACCAAAGCAACAAATTTAGAATGAGGGACTGGTTAATTGTATTTTTCAAACTTCACATGGAGAACTGAATATTTCTTCTTCTTTGCGGAAACGTAAACCAAAGCACATAAGCGCATGATATAAAATCAAGAAGATCTGCATGTAAAACTTCTATACTGCATAGTCTCTTGACATGTATAATTAGTATTTTAAAAAATGACAATGTAAAGCAAAGAAATTGGCAGCAAGAGAAAGAGCTAGCTAGCAAATAATTAGATACAGACCAGGTTATCAGTTAGACGCAGACCAGGTTATCAGTTAGACAAAGAAAAGAAAATAGAACAAAGGATCATAAAGCAATCCTTCGTGGTGAGATACCCCTTAATTTTTCTCGAATTTGGAATGAACTTCTTTACACACAGCAACTGAGTATATTTGCATGTAATGTTGTACCAAGAATGGACAAGTGATGAACATGAACTGAATCATAAAATCCGTATAATTTGCATTGTTTGCTTTCTAGGACAAAACAGAATCACAAGCAACTAAAATACAGTCAAGTAAGTCGAAAGCACTTAATAAGAGGTCTGACATCGGGCATATGCCATGGAAATATAGTAGTAAGCCAAAATGGACATTTTTGTTGATTCCTATCTTTTACATCTTGTAAGAGAGCATGGAATCTCAGTGGTGTGCGGCTAACACATTATATTTATCAGAGCATGCCACTGTCAGACAATAACCAGCTCAGACATGTAGGATATAAAGAAATTTACCACACCTCAGCATCAACAAGTGATTCATCATCGTCAGCGTAGACCATGTTTGACACCAAAGTCTAGGAAATAAATACAAAAGGCAGATGTTAAAACTGTAAACAGGGGAAAGATTAAGCAGCATTAGCTTGGACAAGGAAAATCATATACTTGTATTAAGCGTGGCAAGAACTCCCGCAGTCCTTCAGGGTGCATGCTAACATCACAATACGCTGACCTGAAAAGGTTTACTTTACTTATAGTTAGTCCTATAATACAACACAGTCAGTTAGTAATGTCATCAATGACTCATAGTTTATTTTGAACTTGAAGGGTGTCAAGCAAATAAAATGTTAGAATACATAGACATGAGCACCAATCAGATGTAAAATATTATAGTATGAAGTTTAAAATTGACAATTTAAATTTACCATATCATGCATGTTAATCTTTGGTTAGTTTTCTGTTGAAGTTCAAACAGACAAGGGAGACTCAAAAGGGCCATCACGATAAACTCCATGCACTACAACAAACACCCGCAACTCAAATATACAACTTCATACGGCCAAATTAGTTAGCTAGTTAGGATAGCATCGTCATATGTTATGAGCTGGCATTCATTTGGTTAAAGGGAAAAATAACCCTCTACACAGAAGTTCCAAGTGCTTCGGTTAGATAACAAAATTTAATCATTTAGCACACCAAAGGGCTTGGCCTGTAATTGAACATGTCCATAATTACTTGATTAGAACTGTATAATGCATCTTATACAAGGCCTGTCTACTTCTCATTTAAGAATGTCACAGCCAGCCACAGTAATTGGCAGATTCATAAACTATTGCTTAAGGTGCATCATCAAACCTAGCTCATCTTAAAAAATTGAACCTAGCCCGCCTTCAAACCTAGCAGTATAGCAAAGCAACCAATTTAAAAGGAGGTACTGGTTAATTGTTTTTTAAATCGGCATGAAGAACTGAGTACTTTTTACTGGATTATCTTCTACTGCATTTTTAGCTGATGAGTAATGTTCCCTTGGTTGTCAGATCTGAACTTTATAAGAAAAGAACATGTATAGTTATTTTAGCAAGTATGCATATAAGCATCCCGAAACAACACATAGAAGAGGGTATGTGTTGTCTCAGGATCCATACATGTGCCGCATCCTACCTCATGCATTAACACAATCTTCGCTGCACACTTTTCAAGAAAAGCTAATTTCACATTAGCTCCATCTCAATCCGGCACTACTTCAGAATTCGAAGAAATTTAGAGAGGCAGATCACACTTTGTTTTGTCTAATGCCAAATTTTAATTGTACACCATGAAGCTGCAAAGTTGAGAGCCGTCCAACAGATTTCTGAATTTAATTAGTGTGACTACTTGTTGGAAAGAGATCATCATCATATGACAAAACAAATACCCAATATATGTTCTCATCACATCACACAACCAAGATGTGCAGTCAAGCATGAGGTTGCAATGCAATGCAAGAACAAAGGATTATGGTCGGTTGGGTGGGTTGTGGTCACCTATGACGAGGACGGTGAGCCCGGCAGCATTCTCTGCTCCGCCATGGACAGACTGACGCCTGACTTGCCGGAGATGAGCGACAAGATACCCATTTGGTCCTCAATCGACTCCCTAACAAAAGTGAGTCCATAAATAGGAGGTAAAAAAGAAACGGAACAGAGTTTGTGTCAGTGTCAAAACCGGCGGATCTCGGGTAGGGGGTCCCGAACTGTGCGTCTAGGCCGGATGGTAACAGGAGGCAAGGGACATGAAGTTTTACCCAGGTTCGGTCCCTCTCTATGGAGGTAAAACCCTATGTCCTGCTTGATTAATATTGATGATATGGGTAGTACAAGAGTAGATCTACCACGAGATCGGAGAGGCTAAACCCTAGAAGCTAGCCTATGGTATGATTGTGTGTTGTCCTACGGACTAAAACCCTTCGGTTTATATAGACACCGGAGAGGGTTAGGGTTACACAAATTCGGTTACAATGGTAGGAGATCTGCATATCCGTATCGCCAAGCTTGCCTTCCATGCCAAGGAAAGTCCCTTCCGGACACGAGACGAAGTCTTCAATCTTGTATCTTCATAGTCCAGGAGTCCGGCCGAAGGTATAGTCCGGCCATCCGGACACCCCCTAATCCAGGACTCCCTCAGTAGCCCCTGAACCAGGCTTCAATGACGACGAGTCTGGCGCGCAGATTGTCTTCGGCATTGCAAGGCGGGTTCCTCCTCCAAGTACTTCATATAAGATTTTGAACACCAAAATAGTGTCCGGCTCTGCAAAACAAGTTTCCACATATTGCCATAGAGAGAATAATATTTACACAAATCTAATCTGCTGACGTATTCCGTAGTGTGACACACCACGGCCAAGCCTTTATCCGAGTCGTTTCATTATCCCACCTCAGCGCGTCATGCAAGGCGGTTTCCTTGGCACGTCTTGTTAAAGCAGAGATCGTGTCCCCTTATTCTGGGATTCTCATCAATACGGGCGTGGGTAACCCAACCACTTCTAGGACTCCTAGATTATAGGCAAGTCCAAACGGACACAGAGAGGACGCTTGATATTCACCCTCTTTATAAAGGGGACAAGGCTTTTATTTTTCCCTCCCGTGCTCAATCGAATCCTTCCCCCACCTCAAGCTCAAACGCCCGAAGTTCAGGTCAGGTGCTCCGAACCTTCAGTCATGTCCGGATCTAGCCTTCAAGGCCGATGGGTGCCTTCCTCCGTCACGGAAGAGGACATCAAAAAGTTGAGGAAGGCCAGATATCTGACCGCCGAGATTTTGCATCGGCTGCCTCCCCGAGGGCAGGCCGTCCCCACCCCTGAACCCAACGAGAACGTCGTGTTCGTCTCCCACTTCCTCCGAGGTCTAGGCCTTGCTCTGGATCCTTTCGTCAAAGGTTTGATGTTTTATTACGGGCTAGACTTCCATGATCTAGCTCCGGACTCCTTTCTTCATATCATGACATTTATTGTCGTGTGCGAGGCCTTCCTCCGGGTTACCCCTCACTTTGGCCTATGGCTCAAGACCTTTGAAGTAAAGCCGAAGATGATCGAGGGGCAACATGCAGCGTGCGGAGGTGCCTCAATATGCAAGATGACGGGAGCTCTGTGGCCCAAAGGTTCCATCCCAGAGGTGTCTGAATTGTGGCAACAGGAGTGGTTCTACATCACAGCTCCTAGAAGTGCCAAGTGGGCAGCCGCCCCTGTTTTCCGCTCGGGCCCTCCACCACAACTGATGTCATGGATCAGCAGAGGTCTGAGCTGGGGTCCAGCCAAGGATGTGCCTATACTGCAAAGCCGCATTCGAGATCTCTTCAATGGAGATTTCAGTTTGGTTGCGGTAATACAAGTTATGTTGGTTCGTCAAGTCCAGCCTTGCAAACGCCGGCCTCTTCGCCTGTGGGAGTTCAATCCCGAGGGACCGCGTGTCATTCAAAATTTTCTCGGCCTGACGCACGAGGAGATGTACAAGTCATTCTTCGGACCTCAGGTGGAGTGTCCGGAAATCACCGAGGACGTGGTCCTGAGTATTAACCGCGCCGCTGAATAGATAAGGCATCTTCCGGCCGAACATACTATCTCTCCTTTGTTACGAAATTATTTCTGAGAGTCCGCTTTTTGACCAGGACTGGCTAACAAAGGCAAAGTTGATTCGGTGTTCGGCCTCCCTCCCTAAGGGTTTGGAAAATCCGGTATTGGAAAAGATGCTCCAGACCGCACCTTGCCCAGAGCCCTTGAAGGAAGATACTGTGGAGGATAATGCGGGCGGACGCGGGCCCCCAACGCTGCCCATTCTAGCCGAGGGAGCGAGCGTCTCCATGAAGGAAGACGACCAGAAGAGGAAAAGGACTGCGCCCGGGGATTCGGAAGCCGAAGCTTCCAAACGGGAGAAGAAGTCTCACGCAGAGGGTCCTACCTTGGGGGGCGCTGTTGCCGCACAAAGTCTGCGGGGGGATCAATTCTCCCGCGAGTCGTAAGTGACCCGAAATACTTTAATAGTACAGATATGCCATCTTTTTCTTCTGAGAAAATAACCAACGCATATATTTTTGCAGTTCGAGCCTTAGCCCCTCTCAAATGAGCTCGTCTTCGGGGGATCTTCTTCCAGAGATGATGGAGAGCGAAACGCCTCCTCCGGACTCCTCCGCTCCGGAAGCGGGCGACCCTGAAGTGTCATCGCGGAGGGCCTCTCCGAGTCCAGTGAGGCCAGAAGATAATCCCATTGACCCCCGAAGCTCCCAGTGTCCGGCTCCCGAAGAGAGCAGACAAAAGAGTCCGGCACCGTCTAGTGTGCGATCGGATGTTCTGAGGGAGTTGGTGGGGCGAGCGGCCATCTCAGATGAACACCGTGTGCTGATGAATACGGTGATGGAGAGAATATCGTCCACCGAAAGAGGATTGCATGAAGCTTTTATGAGTCTACTGACATGCTTTGAGGTACGTAAAAGAATGTATGATAATCCTGCACATGCTAGGTGTGCCCTGTGTACATAGTAGCCCCTGAGACTCTGGTTGTCGTCGGAAACGACGACGAATGGAGGATCATATTCCCAGGTAATAACCATACTGCCTTTATGTGCAGGTGATGGAAGCTTCGGTGGTTAGCCGGACTAGCGAGTTTGCCCATTTAGAATGGCAGTTGGATGCGGCAGACGCCGACATCGAGCTTGTTAACAAAAGGCTTGACGAGGCACAGGGTAAGTGTCATTATCTAGTAAACGCCACATAGAAAGAGCAGCATGATGCCAGTATCTTTAATATGTTGTGACTACAGATGGAGTTGCCACTGTTGAAGCCTTGCGGGCAGAACTTGCACGAGCCAAGGAACAAACGAGGTTGGGTAATGCGACTGCTTTGAAGGCGGCCGAAGAGTTGCAAGCCGAGAAGGCCGCGCATGGCGAGAGCCGATACAAGATGGCCATAGAATTAAAAGCCGCCGCCGACCGTTGCCGGGTTCTTGAAAAGGAAAACCAAGCGAAGGCATCGGACCTTGAGAAGGCTGCTGCGACGAAAAAAGACCTCCGCTCTGCTATGAGGGCAAAGAAGGAGGAGCTGCGGGAAGCCGGGGATATTGTAGCTGGGAAATCCTTTATGTTGCGGAGGAAGTTCGGAGATCCACGGTATGCCCCTCTGGATCGGCTGTGGAGTTCGGAGGATGTGTATATGGACTTGGCGGCGAGCGCTGCCGATGCGGCCAAGTACTTCCAGGGTCAGACGGACCGTGAAGTAGACTAGCTGTTTTGGAGGCAATTCCATTCTCCCGAGCGTCCACTTTCATTGACTGACCAATTAGCCGAATGGGCCGAACTGAATAGGTTGTCCGGACTCTCCATGAGGTCTGTTGTGGATCAGCTATGGCCGGAAAGGTCAAAACCGAACAGCTATTTCAGCTTGGTGCAGCAGTTCCTTGACGTGGTGCCGCGCATTAATGCGATGAAGAGGTCGGCGTGCATAGAGGGCGCACGGATGGCCTTTGCCCGTGTTAAGGCATACTGGGCGGAGATGGATGCTACCAGTGTTGCAGCGCGGGATTCGGCTATAGGTCGAAAGGCTGCTAAGCACTACTTTGAAGAAGTTCTTGAGGGTGCCCGTTTGATAAAGACCCAGTGCTCAAAAAATATCATGTTTGAGTGATATGTAATCTCATTGTAAGCGAAATGCTTTTATAAATTTTTATAAGGCTATTTTTATACTTTTGCCTGAAAGTAATATGATGCCCCCTGGGAGGCCGTTTATGTATACATGTGTATAACCTGAAAGATTGCAGTCGTCGGCTTCAACCCCCACGCATATAATGCGGAGGTGCTCGCAAAAACACGCGTTCACACTTAACCCAACGTCTTGGTCCTATTTAAGGAGGTGATAGCGGAGCGAGCGAGGCAACCGGACTATAATGCTTTAACACTTTCACTTAGCCATAGGAGTTTGACAGTGGGGCTACTAGATAGCCCCTAGTGGCTCCGCACTCTCCCGATTCCGGGGTGCGTACATGCCTGGCCGGAAAACGGCCCTTCGTTAAGGCAGAGGAATTCTAACATTCCCACAGGTCATCGAGTGGTTGACCAGTCTCACGCTATATCATGACAGTCAGTTTTCGGCTTTCTCTACTGAGGTGCTCGTCCGGATGAACCAGGGCACAATCGCAGTAGTTCTCCTAGTGCTACCTTAGCCGGTAAAGCGGAACGTAAGACACCAAAACACAGGAGTCGGGCAAACCCAACATTTGACCAAAGACAATGATTCGGAGCTGATGCATATAGGGCCAAACCCGCGACGCCGAACACTCCCTAAGGTATTCGGTCTTTGTGGTATAAACCGGGCCTAAATAATGGCCTTTGTAAGAAGCCCCTTGTGTCCAGGTACGTGCATTGTTCTGGCGTGGCCACATGCCAAGACGTCAGCATCCTTCTCAATGATGGATATGTATCAACAAGAGACAGTAAAAAAGGTTTACGCAGGGTCTTAATCTAAAAAGAATCCTTGGAGCGGGTCCCTGTTACACGTCTACGCCTGTGTCTCCGTTGTGCCGTATCTTGGACGGGTGTAGCACGATGATCGTCTGTAAAAGAGAGTAAGTTAAGTGAAAAAGTTGTCGTGCAAAAAGATAGTTTTTAAAGAAACCATGTATAATTCAAGATGATAAGAAATTGCCACTCGTCTACGTGTGTTGAGCCCCTTGTATTGACAAATAGGGGTGTGACCATTTATTCGGTATAAGTAGCGGCACCAGACTCGATTAGTTGTATCTGAGGTCTTGACGACCTATTGGATGCTTTCGCTTGTCCGAGCGCCTTTAGTGTGCGGCTGCCAAGGCAACCTCACTCTGTTCGGCGTGCAGTGATCGCTTGATATTTTCGTGCACTGTGATGATGCCACGTGGACCGGGCATCTTGAGTGTGAGGGAGGCGTAGTGTGGTATTGCATTAAAGCGAGCGAAAGCTTCGCGTCCGAGCAGTGCTTGATAGCCACTTTGAAACAGAGCGATGTGGAAAGTTAAATGCTCACGACGGAAGTTATCGAGGGAGCCGAATATAACTTGTAGTAGGAGGGAGCCCGTACAACGAGCCCCTGGTCCTGGCGTTACTCCTTTAAAGGTAATATTGCTATGGCGAATTTGTGTTGAGTCTAACCCCATCTCACGGATTGTATCCTGATATATTAGGTTTAGGCTACTGCCGCCGTCCATCAAGACTCTTGTGAAGTGATATCCGCCAATTACTGGGTCTAATACCAGGGCAGCCCATCCTGCATGTCGGATACTTGCTGAGTAATCGCGATGGTCGAAAGTGATCGGTTGAGATGACCAGTGGCAGGACTTCGTGGTGACAGGCACTTGGGTATATTTTCCTGGGAGTGCCGCGTTGTTTTTTCCCTTGATTACGTGTAACACGTTTACTGTTTTGACTTCTGGTGAAAATTTCTTTTGTTCCCCGGTGTCTTGCTTGGGAGGCTTGTCCTCGTCTTCACTTGGTGTATCCCCCCCCTTGTGTACGGCGTTGAGCTTGCCAGACTGCTTGAAGACCCAACATTCTCTGTGGGTATGATTAGCAGGTTTACCAGGGGTACTATGAATCTGACATACCTGGTCCAGAATTTTGTTGAGGCTGGACAATTCATCCCTGGTGCCTTTAGGGGGCGGCTTTTGACCTGGCCGAGATCTTTTGAATCCGGCATTTACTGTCGTGCCCTTCGTGTTGTCTTCTTTATTCCGGCGTTTGTTACTGTTGCGCCATGATTTCCTGTTTCCATCTCTAACTTCAGATGTACTGGGGTCACTGGTGCTGCATCTGGCTAGCCAGCTGTCCTCACCCGCACAAAAGCGAGTCATGAGTTTTGTTAATGCGGCCATCATTCTCGGCTTATTTTGGCCGAGGTGTCTGGCGAGCCATTCGTCACGGACGCTATGCTTAAGACTGCCAAGGCTTCGGCGTCCGGACAGTCGACAATCTGGTTCTTTTTAGTAAGAAACATGTTCCAGAGCTTTCGGGCTGACTCTCCGGGCTGTTGAGTTATATGACTCAAATCGTCCGCATCCGGAGGTCGGACATAAGTCCCTTGAAAATTTGCCCGAAAGGCGTCTTCGAGCTCTTCCCAACTTCCAATGGAGCTTTCGGGGAGGCCTTTGAGCCAGTGACGAGCTGGCCCTTTGAGCTTGAGGGGTAGGTACTTGATGGCATGGAGATCATCTCCTCGAGCCATATGGATATGAAGGATGTAGTCCTCAATCCAGACCCCTGGGTCTGTTGTTCCGTCGTATGCCTCTATGTTTACGAGCTTGAATCCCTCTGGAAATTCGTGGTCCAGCACCTCATCGGTGAAACATAGGGGGTGTGCGGCACCTATGTAGCTGGGTGTACCGCGTTGTTCGGATGTTTGTTGTGTTGCATTGTATGCTGGGGCGCGATTGCGTGGTCCATAAATGAATCTTGTTGCGCCGTCCTTTGGGTGCGAGACCTCGCATGGGTCGCGTATTGTATTGTGAGCGGCATTGTATGCCGCTCTGTGTTGGTAGAGGGGTCGTCTATCCGACCAGGTGGCTACTTTGATATTTGGTTGTGGGGGTTCTGAGGCCTCCTCATCGAATTCGGGTAGCAGCTTCTGCTTTGGGTAGCTTTTGTAGGGGCGATTGTCGCCGTACCTTGCTGTAGTGTTGAGTATTTTACTCCATCTGATTTGGAGTGTGTCTTGCGCGGCCTTGAGCCTTTGCTTCTGCTTTTTCAGACTCCTCGCGGTAGCAACAAGCCTTTTACGGGCCGTCTGCTGCTCTGGGTGTCTGTCCGGCGTTATGTCGTCCGGACCATTATCCTTGATAGGATTTGTTTGTTCGGTTTGATTATCCGGATTGCCGTTGTCCGGCAGCGGTTTGCCCTGCTCCAACGCTGGGTCTGTGTGATCGCTATTTCTGTCGAGACGGGATTTGGGGCGGCGCTTGCGTCGCTGCTTTGACTGCTTTTCAAGGGAACAAGCCTTCAGTGCGTCCTTTCGCTCCTCGTTGTCATCTTTTGGTGCGTCCACCATGTATACGTCATATGACGAGGTGGCGTTCCAGGACCCATAGGCGCTGGTTCTTCATCGTCTCCTTCATCGGCGTCCATACCGTCGAAGTCTTCGGAGTCGAAGTCGACCATGTCGGTTAAATCATCGACAGTGGCTACAAAGTGGGTGGTGGGTGGGCTTTGAATTTCTTCATCGTCCGCATCCCAATCTCGCTGACAGTAGTCCGGCCAGGGCTCTTCTGATAAAGAGAGAGACTTTAGTGATTTTATAATATCGCCAAAGGGCGAGTGCTGAAAGATGTCCGCGGCGGTAAACTCCATGATCGGCGCCCGATCGGATTCGATCGGCAGAGGCGCGAATGGTTCGGAGTCCGGAGAGGAGTCCGGCTCCTTGGAATCATGAGTCTCGCGGAGTGCGGGGCTGGTGTTCGACTCGATCGCCGTTAGGATCGCAGCCCCCGAGGCGGCGTCCAACCACCCATCCTCGATCGGCGCGGTTGGCTCCGAATTAAGGGTCGAAGCGGATGCGGGTGCGGCCTTCAGGGCACTGTTAGGCGGCAGAGCTAGATCATGCTCGTCGTGGCAGTGCGGCGCGCTCGGCAGTGGCTCAAATCCGTCGAAAATCAAGTCCCCGCGGATGTCAGCCGTGTAGTTTAAACTTCCAAATCCGACCTGACGGCCAGGGGCATAGTTTTCGATCTGCTCCAGATGGCCAAGTGAATTGGCCCGCAGTGCAAAGCCGCCAAAGACAGAGATCTGTCCGGGGAGACAAGTTTCACCCTAGACCGCATCACTATCGATGATCGTATGAGCCATCAAGCCTGACGGCGACGACACAGAGGAACTCTCAATGAAAGCACCAATGTCGGTGTCAAAACCGGCGGATCTCGAGTAGGGGGTCCCGAACTGTGCGTCTAGGCCGGATGGTAACAGGAGGCAAGGGACACGAAGTTTTACTCAGGTTCGGGCCCTCTCGATGGAGGTAAAACCCTACGTCCTGCTTGATTAATATTGATGATATGGATAGTACAAGAGTAGATCTACCACGAGATCGGAGAGGCTAAACCCTAGAAGCTAGCCTATGGTATGATTGTGTGTTGTCCTACAGACTAAAACCCTCCGGTTTATATAGACATCGGAGAGAGTTAGGGTTACATAAAGTCGGTTACAATGGTAGGAGATCTGCATATCCGTATCGTCAAGCTTGCCTTCCACGCCAAGGAAAGTCCCTTCCGGACACGGGACGAAGTCTTCAATCTTGTATCTTCATAGTCCAGGAGTCCGGCGAAGGTATAGTCCGGCCATTCGGACACCCCCTAATCCAGGACTCCCTCAGAGTCCCCAAGAACCACATAACAACCAATTCAAAAAAGAAAGAGCCACGAATCAATTCTCACCTGATAGCTTGATTGCTCACAAGGGCATAGTGCAAAATCAAATCCATGAGTATGTATGTGTGGGCTTCATCCATAAATATGTAGACAGAATTTAAGCACCGGCTAGAACCACACAAAATCAGATCAAACCATGCAACAGTGAGCTCGTGAGACAGCCATGCTGCAGGTTGGCCTTAGAACACACCAAGGGACCACACAGATCAGCACAATAATTGAATAAAACATGACAACGAGAGCACACCTTGACGCGACATAACAACGAACAGGCTATAAGCGGGTTAACATCAACAACAAATCCATGAACATCATCACAACAAGAACAACCATCTATACAGCCACACATGACCAAGCGGCCAACCTGAACTGGAGATGCCGGCCATCTCTTTTGTAAAGTCGAAGAGACCGAAAACACACGAGGCAATGACGCTGAGAAACACGCACTTCACATAAAGAGTACCAGAGAATCTTTGTTAACTACCCAGCTAGCACATATCACCAATTTGATCAACACAGAAAGAGCTGTTAGGAATTTCATAACCTGCTTATTCCTTTTCTAGTACCTAGTTGTCTTACTGTACCTACCACATGTGCACACTATTATTCTGGGAAGGCACCAAAGTAATTACAAGATCGGGTCTAAAAACAGGACGTCCTTCCTTGGCATGCACCAAATTGGGTAACACCACGGCCATGTCATTAATCTTTGTGGGTGGTTTATTTTCCTCTCAGGGCAACACTAACCTGATTTTTACTGGACAAATAAAAATTACACAGGAACCAAATCTAACAAATTTTGCACCATAGGCCGACCCTAAACACTGGGTCACCAGCTGATTAATTCCTTGAAGGAACCTAACGGATGTAGCTTGCTCCAATGATCTACTATTTCAATTAGGCTCATCGGTTCTTGCTTACAAAAAAACAGGGTCCATGCTGAAATTCAACCCAACTTAGAGCCCTACCACTTGATAAGACTTGACTAGACGACGGGTCGCTGGTTGGTCCGATCTTCCACGATACTGGCCGCAGCACAAGAAATTTCGGTCGAGCAAAGATGCAAGACCGTAAGATCAAAAACTAGTGTTGAGTAGACTAGATCAACTCCACGCGCAGCAGCAACAAAATCCACACGGATCAGCAACAAAGACAATATTGGGTGTCCCCCGACATGGGACGTTTTCTCTTTATTGAAACTCACAACCGAAACAAATCTTACGATAACCCCAAAAAACTGACCTCGTACACGGCCGGAACGTGCCCGTTATATAAGCAGGCCAAACCGACGTACAAGCTAGCTTTACTCACACGGACTCTATCTCCTATTTAAACTAAGCCGGGTTTTAACTAATTAAATAACCGGCACCGATGATCACGTTGGATCCTAGCTAGACTCAGATCGCTCACGTAACTAATAGCTGACTAAAAAAACATAAGAAAATAAAGGCCATGCATGTAACCTTTGGACTCTACAACTACGTACTAAAGAAACTTGCATATTTCTTCTTTCTTCAGAATGGATCAGAGCCTTTTTGGTGGAGTCCTAAAATTTGGTTTCACTTCTGGCTGGGGTGGAGGAACCTGGAGCAACATAGAACCAATTAAAAGGTGTTGCATCGAAGTACATTGGTCCAAGTTCTCCTTCTTCCGTATAGCAGACTGAGCTTCAGTAATTGAGTTAGCACTATTGGCTACATCATCCCCTCCCTCTTGGAGCGAAGCCGTCCTCGGTTTCGTGGTAGCTTTGGGGACCTTACAGACATCGTTCTTGATAGCACTAGCGAACATCGGCTATAACACATGTCGCCTTCCAGAGTCCCAAAAAGAATAAGTGTTAGACCTTCCTTCATGCATAGCACGATGATCATATTGCCATGGCCTCTCCAATAATAACTGGCATGCATCCATTGATAGAACACCACAGATTATTGTATCGGTATAATCGCCAACCAAAAAATTGACATGCACCTTATGAGTAACTTTCAGTTTGCCCGATTGATATAACCATTCGACACAATGCGGTTGTGGGTGCTTCCAAGTAGGCAAAGCTAAAGCATCCACCAAGTCCTTGCTTACTGCATTAGTGTAGCTTCCTCCATCTATGATCAACTTACAATTGGTTTTGTTGATTTTGCATTGAGTTTGAAAAATATTCCAACGCTGTCCCTTATCCTCAATGTGATCCCCTTACACTCACTGCACCATCAATGATGGATATGATTCGGCAGCTTCAAAACTCACAACCACATTTTTAGCATCCTCGGATTTTTCACTAGAATTGTCAGAAACTGTCTCTTCATCACTAGCGGATGCATATCCATCTCTTGTGAGCAACACTCTTTTCTCATTAGGACATTCACGCTTCATATGTCCCCTTCCACCACACTTGAAACACTCTATGTCACTAGTGCGTCCGATCGACTGCACATTAGAATCAACCCTCGACAGTCCTGATTTTGAAGCATCCTTTTGCACGGAACCATGAGAACGATTTGATGTTGTCGTCCTGGAGCTAGGAACGACATCCTCATTCTTATGCTGCGAGCGACGCCATGTGTTCAAAGTGGTATCGGAAACTGTGTTGACTTGGCGTCGCTTAATCTGTTGTTCCGCACGCACAGCTTGGTGCACAAGATCTTGTATGTTGTAGTAGACCACTATCTCAACACGATCTTGCACCTCGATATTCAGCCCGTTAAAGAAACGTGCCATGGTCGCCTCTGGATCCTCCGTTGTCCCTGTACGTATCATAAGCAATTCCATCTCCTTGTAATATTCATCAACACTCATATTACCTTGAGAGAGCCGCTGCAACTTGTTGTACATATCTCTTTTATAGTGTTCAGGAACAAAACGTCGCCTCATGAACTCTTTCATCCCTCGCCAAGTCGTCGGGCGATGTCTTGAACGACAAATTTGATTCCACCATATTAGCGCGTAACCGGTAAACTCAATGCCAGCAAGTTGAACTTTCTTCTCCTCACTATAATGATGAGCATCAAAAATTTGATCCACACGCATCTCCCACTCTAAATAGCCTTCTGGTTCACACTTGCCAGAGAACGAAGGGATTGAAATTTTTATGCGCCCAATTCCATCATCCACAGGCACACGCACAGCTTGACCAACTCGGTCATGCACTCCGCCACGAATGGAAGTTTCAGGACGAGGCTCATAGTGTCGTGGTCGTGGCGCGTACCCCACCTGGTCAACGCCGTCATCAAGACCATCATCTCCAGCATGAGGTTGTGCCGCCAAACGGCGATCATGCACGCCGGCATGTCCGTCGCGAGCAGGTGGTGCATAATGCAGTGGAGCCGCCGGAGCAGTCTGTGGTGGGGAAAAATTCGTCGCCGGCATATTGATGATGTCTGCCAAACCATCAAACCGAGTGATCATGACATCTATCCTTTTACCGAGCGCATCATGACATTGCTTGATGTAGTTGCATGTGTGGTCAAAACCATCTCGAATATTTTGCGGAATATCATCCGCATACACTGGACGTACTATTTCCTCAGAATCAGCAGCAACCTCATCACCCTTGTTGACCGAGGTTGACATCTTGATCAACACGGTACCGTGAATAACCTTAGCTCTGAATACCACTTGATAAGACTCGACTAGACGACGAGTCGGTTGGTCCGATCTTCCACGATACTGGCCGCAGCACAAGAAATTCCGGTCGAGCAATGATGCAAGACCGTAAGATCAAAAACTAGCGTTCAGTAGACTAGATCAACTCCACGCGCAGCAGCAACAAAATCCACACGAATCAGCAACAAAGACAATATTGGGTGTCCCCCGACATGGGACATTTTCTGTTTATTGAAACTCACAACCGAAACAAATCTCACGATAACCCCAAAAAACCGACCTCGTACACGGCCGGAACGTGCCCGTTATATAAGCAGGCCAAACCGACGTACAAGCTAGCTTTACTCACACGGACTCTATCTCCTATTTAAACTAAGCCAGGTTTTAACTAATTAAATAACCGGCACCGTTGATCGCGTTGGATCCTAGCTAGACTCAGATTGCTCACGTAACTAATAGCTGACTAAAAAAACATAAGAAAATAAAGGCCATGCATGTAACCTTTGGACTCTACAACTACGTACTAAAGAAACTTGCATATTTCTTCTTTCTTCAGAATGGATCAGAGCCTTTTTGGTGGAGTCCTAAAATTTGGTTTCACTTCTGACTGGGGTGGAGGAACCTGGAGCAACATAGAACCAATTAAAAGGTGTTGCATCGAAGTACATTGGTCCAAGTTCTCCTTCTTCCGTATAGCAGACTGAGCTTCAGTAATTGAGTTAGCACTATTGGCTACATCACCACTAGCATAACCAACACGAAAGTAGCACCAGCATGGTGACGACCCTCGTGAAATTGGCAGCCGACAAGGGAAACTCGATCGACCCCCAAAACGAAAGAATCATGTGTTGGGAGTAATACCTGACGGATGAAGAAATTCTCTCGGTGTCGATACAGCAGTCACGAACACGGAGGACCCGTAGCAGACGAACGCGGCAGCAACCGGAAGGAAGGATCTGCGATGGCGGTGAAGCCCTAGGGGGAATATGGAATAAACGAGCTGGAGGCGGCGGCTCAGATGTACGGCTTTGAGTCACCGGAACCCATGACTGGAAGCCACACCAGTTCCCCGCCAAGTGGTCCCCAGAGACCTCGCCGGAGCACCGGACACCGCAGAGGCTGCGAGAGCCCGGGCCTCCATGCCGGCGGCGTCGCGACGCAGACGGGAGGCTTGGCGCTGCGAGACAGAGAAATCTGACGCTGCCGCTGCTCGGGAGCACGGGTCTACGCCAAGGGCCGAGCCTCCTCATCGTCGTCGTTTTATGAGTGGCTGCGGTGTGGCTAGCATCGCACCGGCGGAAGGGACACGAGGCAGGGTATGGAGAAGCAGTGGCCACGGCGGCGGCGGCGAGGGAGAGGAGAGACGAGAAGAGGAGGAGAGGTTGCGTGGAGTACGGGGCTGGGCCACATGTGTGAGGCCTTTTTACGATGACCATCCAAAATTATCGATCGATAAAACAGTACCGCTAATGCCCACGTGGACACACTCATTGCTCGCCTTTGATGCGCACCTGAATGGTTTTAATTATCCAAAGTTATTGCAAAGATCTTGTTGGTGAGTCCAAAATCTACCACAACTTTAATTATCCAAATGTTCTCACCAATGCGCGATACGGCAATTAATTCGAATCATATGATTCCTTTGTCTAGTTGCCATGTTTCGTTAACATAATGAGCAACCACACAAATGTAGTCTTTCTTAGCCTGACCGCTAAACAGAAAAATATGCATGTGGTAAAGTATTTTATTTTTATTTTTGAAGACTAATTTCATATAACTTATTCTTATCCTAGTTGTAGTCTGTCTAGAAACTAAAACGATATCTAGTCTAGTAAATTACAAAAGAGTTGTCACCATTGACTTTTCCACCTCACATGGGTTGTCAATGTAGATAAAGACACTACAAACTGTTTGTCACGGCTACGTGTATTAATCATGAAAAAACAGTTAGACATCTCCTCAAGGGGCCAGATGTGGGAATATTTTTTTCGAGGGGCCATGGATGTACTCCCCACATCCGGTAATATAGAATATTTAATAAAAAAAACTACCACATTTGGGGTTTGTGTCTAACTGAATTACCACTTCTTAATAGTGACAAAAGGCTACCACATTTACTTAATTTTGTTTGCAAAAATCTACCAAATGCATTTGATAACCGACGATTTAAACACGTCTATGACAGGCGGGACCCGCCCATCAGGGTTGATGTGGCGGAAAAGTCAATTCTGCTTATTTTGATTGTTAAGCTGACCATTATGATAGAGAAAGAGGAGGAGGAAGGAGGTTGATGATGACGCGTGGGCCCCACTTGTCATAACGGTCAACTTAACAGTCAAAATAACCGGAGTAAATTTTCCCACCACGTTAGCCCTGATGAGTGGGTCATGGTTGTCATACACACGTTTAAATTGTATAAATAGGTCAAATGCATTTGGTAGTTTTTTTGCCAAAAAATTAAGTAATTGTGGTAGTCTTTTGTTAGTGTTAAGAAAGTGGTAGTTAAGTAAGACACAAACCCTAAATTTGGTATTTTTTCTGCTAAACACTCAATGACATAAGATGTTATTACAACTAATTTACTCACATATTGGTTGTCAGACCATCTTATAAACGGAGGGAATACTTAAGTTTGAAACGGGCCATTTTAGTGGAAAAGATGCCTTCGATTTAGGGTACGTCGTTGGAGACGCTCTCAGCCGTGCGATCACACGTGTAGATTCGTACTACACCGAAGGCCACCTAGACAATCAGATAAACCCCATCATCATCCCCTTATCCTCGAGCCCGAACAGCAAACGCGAGCAGAGAGCGCAACACGAAGATGGCGACGATGTCCCTCGCCGCGGCCTCACCCCTCACCGCCTCCACCCCCCGCGGCCTCGCCGTGCCCGCGCCCCGCGCGCCATTCCTCGGCCTCCGCGCATTTGGCGCGTCGGCCACGCGGTTCGCGGGGCTGGCGGCGGCGCCGCGGCCGTCGGGGAGGGGCGATGCGGCGGTGGTGAGGATGGCGAAGAGGGAGCAGGAGCTGGAGGAGATTCGGGCCATGGAGACGGAGAGTCTGGAGCAGGAGGTGGTGGACCTCAAGGGGGAGCTCTTCCTGCTCCGCCTCAAGCGCTCCGCGCGCCAGGAGTTCAAGTCCAGCGAGTTCGGCCGCATGCGCAAGCGGGTACATTGCTCCTGCTCCCTTCCTCGGTTGCTGCTCTGAGCATTGGTCGTGTAGCCTTTATCTCTGCGCGATATTGCTGTCTCGTTTGGGAACACAGCATATGATTGGTGGAAATGTTGTGTGACCAAGAACACGACGGCTCCCTTGCCATTTGGGCTCCTGGAGTTGCAGTCATATGGTCTGCTCGCTCGATATGTTAAGCTTGCAGACTTTTTCGTTGAACTCTGCTCTAAGCTAAAATGCTCATGATTTTGAGATGATTGTCTGCTGACTTGGACCAGTTACTGATACTTCTACTTAAGATGGTAGAGCAGTCACTTGCAGATTTGCTAGTTGGATGTTTGCCTGATAGTTTAAAGCTTAATGGTTCTTATTTGCATTATATTTCGCCGGATAATGCTGAACTTAGTCATTTAGGGATGTTTGTGCTTATGCTGCTGGGACAACTGTAGTCTCATATCATCCCAACAGTAGTCCTTGACCTTTGCAGCTTTCATGATACAATGCTCGTCTTTGGGTCTTGTGATATGCTAATTAAGAATTATACTCATCGCCTGCTTGAAGGTTGAAACCTTCATCTCAGCACGGGGTGAACCTTAGAACAAACAGTTAGCAGCGAATAATTCATATTTTAGAACCTCAGACGACTCCTGTATTAATAGATCCATGACATTTGGAAATGAATCTATCAAGTTAATCTAGTATATTTCAGATGCCTTAGTAGCAGCATGTCTCAAAATTGTTTTTGACTTACGTTTTCATCTTTTCATCAGGTTGCTCGTCTGCTGACTGTGAGAAGAGAAAGGGAAATTGAACAAGGAATCAACAAAAGAAATTCTAGGAAGCTTGACAGGAAATGGAAACTGGGTATTGTGGTTGGACCACCACCATCTCTAAGGGAGAAGAAGGAGGAGGACTAGAAAACAGCAAAAACAGGCAATTTGCACAAGTCATTTCACCCCTTATAATGGTTTGTTTTGTAATCCAGAGTACAGCTTTCAAGTCCTTGCTGTTAAAACCAGAACTTACGTTACCATTTTTGCGTGTAAATCTCAGTTTTATTTGAAATTTCTGCTACTTCTTTCTGTGTTAATTGTTTATGTTCTTATATAATTGACATATGAAACTACGTGTAAGGAGTTTATGCTATTCAGTTGTCAAGACTAAGTAGCACTCCGTACCTGGCTTACATGATTTATCATTATGCTCAACCGGATCAAAGTATGTCACTTGATGACATTTCAACCTTGATTCTGTAGGACAATCTCGTGTTACCATTTAGTTTTCTGCGCCATAACAACGAAAACACATGGCCTCTCCTCTAGTTTTTTTTGTGATTATGCTCAACTGTGTGTTGCCTATTCTTTTGAATCTTTGCCATGTCATGAAAATATTCAGTCTTACAAATGATTTGTCTTCTCAAAGTTAAGAAAAGGAAATAATATTATGTCTGCCTACTTAACCCACCAATTAAGAAAAAACAAAAAGGGTATACTGTGCTCAATGAGAAGCTTCGATAATTTTAAGCAGGTAACTGACTTGTTGTTCATTCAGCCAGCTTAACTGTCCAAACTGCTCATTCTACTCACTTAACATTGCTTTGTGTGGGCATATACCCTTAATGATTTAAAAACTACCCGGACCACCTTTTGACACAGTGACCACATCAGCCACTGTCAAGATTGCTCACTTTATTGGACCCTGATGCTAAAAAGAACTGATTTACCTAAACAAAGAAGATAAACTAATGTAAAGAAACATATTGTTCTACTCATATCTATAATAATAACTTTGTGAATTATGGTGCTTTATTTTGCTCAGTTTACTATTTATCAAATATTTGGAAACTTCTGTGAAAATCTCTAATTCCTCTTCTTGTGTAGGACACTCAGATTGTTGTTAGTGCTGATTTACAGCTTCTAATCTAGCGTCTAAAGTATGCTGCAGATGTCATGATCAGTTCCATCATTAGTAAGCCCAGACTGCCAGGCAGGCCCTTTAGCCCAAAATTATAGTGCTGATCTGATCTTAGTTTGAGATGTTTGAGAGGCTTCACCCACAAAACATTCTAGTCACCTTGTTCTCATTTTCTGCTCAATATACATTCAGGACTTAGTACTGTAGTTGGACCTGGATTGTTTGATATGCTGATAACGGAAGATAGCATTCACATGCTCTTTTAAAAAAAAGTTCCATGTCATCGACAGTTTTGTTTTTACCTTTTACCACAGCTTTGTCTTATTCAGTTGTTGTGACCAAAATAGGGGCAAAACCTGCTAAGTAATGCAAATCTAATGGTTTTACCTTACTGTCAACTGTTAAAACACAAAGAAGCCCCAAAGGAAATTTATGTCCTACACAAGACTAATGCTCAAAGAAGTTTGAAGTTGCTAGAGCCACAAAATTTTACCGGTTAGGATTCACTGTCGACCAGCTTCGCGTTATGATTGCAAGAATACTTCCACATTTGACATTTCATAACTGTTTCTAAACTATGCTGGGACCTGTTGACAGAATCAGGAAAGGTTACTATTCACAGTTATCACATATATTTAAACCATAATTTGTGCTATTTATCAAACATGAAGATCGTAAGAAGTCTTATTCAGCAAGTGTATTCCAATATTCACCAAGGGGTGTCTACCTGTGTGTGTCTTTTATGCATTTTCCTTTCCCAGTCCCAACTACTCCAAATATGGATTTTACAATAGTCTACCACCTATTCTTACTTTCTCAGTGACATAGGAAGCTTAGTGCAATATCCAACCCGTGGCATCATAGGTACCACCTTGATTTGCTTCCTTCTCCCAAATGTCCTTGGTTGTACCAAAATTGAACCACACTCTATTCACACCTTTATATAGAAAAATCCGAAAACTGACACTTGTCAGTGACAAATAAAGCGGTGCTGTTATTGTTTGATTAAATTAAGTTTATTAATGTTAGCCGTCAATGTCTTGGAGGAAAAGGCATCGACCAGTACCTGCTCACAAGTCAGAAGAAAGCATAGCATTTTAAAAGAAAACTAAAATGCAAATGGTTTGAAGCTGTGAGATGTTTGATCTCCGACAAGGACATGATGACAAATGACTATGGCAAAACACTAGCAGTGCTTAGGAAAAGCTGATGGCTCATGCATGATTAGCATAATTTAATATTGGTAGTGACAGCAGCATATGTCTTAGGTGCTTGGATCCTTCTTATCATTGCTACTTGATTTCTAGCCCCTCTTTTGACAGGGCAAAAATTACTCAACTTCCTATAACTGCCTCGGAAGACAAGTTTCTTTCCTATATCTTGCACTGCCAATAGTAGCATCTGGAAGGTTCCTTCTTTGAGCATCACTGTATCATTTTTCAATAAAGCATTTGCAGCTTGCAACACAAGCTTTTCTCTTGAAAAGACCACATACGTTATCTGTTTCTTCTCTATATACCGTGGATCAATACATATATGCTCCGCTGTTCTGCAACTCTGTTTTACTGCTAGTAGATTTTGATTTTGTTGATAGTAGAGTGAAATATTATTAAAATTATGTTCTTCTACTTAAAAACAAACTTAGGGTGCATAACTGCATACGTCTTCAACTAATACACATTGCCATTTAAAAAATGTTTAGTGTGCCACATGCAGTTATATATTATGTAGGAGTTGGTGAGCAAGATCCCAGTCTCCCATGAAGCACTTAAACTAGGAAATTGCAAAAAAAAAAGTCGCACAAAATTCAAGCTGGAAAATTTATATAGGGGCAGGTCTATATGTACAAGTGTTTTGGCATATACTGTATATGCATAGGAGCATATGGGTTGCCAATGCACGCTGAAAGCTATAGCGCTAAAAAATCCAACTGGGGCTACAGCACTATAATGGAAATCACATCACAAATAAGAGGTAAGATGTGAGAAACTAAAATTGAAAAAGCAAACCAAAGAGTAGCACACACTTGCAGTCAGAACTCATGCAAACTCGCTCATGAACTCATCATAAAATGAGTCAGACCAAATAGGGAGCTGGGTGCCGTTGCCCTCAGCGTCACAGCTTGAGGTGCTGCAAGCATCGCCGAGGTTGGAAATAGGGAAGTCAGCAAGTGGCGGAAGGGAGTCCTCTGACAGGAGCAACGGTTTCTGGGTGCCGTTCTCCCCCTCACCGCTGTTTGCACTGTAATCTGAGTTCTGGTTGGTACCATTGATGATAGGCTGTTCGTGTTCGAAGAATGAGCTACTAGGTATCTGGATGTCAGACACTTGCCCAGTTACCAAGTCTTGGCCATTAATACCCTCCAGGATCCTTGGAGATGACAGCGAAGACAAGGAAGACATCTGCGAAGGACTCAGGAGGCCGATTTGCTGTAGGTCAGTGGGGATGGTGTTGATGCTGCTGGAGCTGGGACTAGTCGCAATGGCTGCTGCGGACTGCAGCAGGCACTGTAAGTACTCGAGCTTTGCTGCCTGGACTGCATCGGCTTGCAGTTGGCTGGCGCTTTGGTCGTCCCACGGGCGCTGCTCCACAAGCTGGCGGAGGTTGGCTAGCGCGATGAGCTGTGGCAGCGCGGCGAAGAAGTCGGTCCTCGGTCGGTGCGTCATCGGGTCGAAGCCCATCTGGATCAGCTTCTTCTTCAGGTGAGTGTTCCAGAAGTTCTTGATCTCATTGTCGGTCCGTCCAGGGAGGTGCTTCGCGATGGCTGACCACCTGGTTTGATCAGCACAACCCAGTTTGTGTGTGTTAGCAAGAGCACCACATATATATGTTTTTGAAGATTATACAACACATGTAGACCATTCTTGAAGATTAATAAGCAAGAGATTTGATAGGTATGCCGTACTTGTTGCCAAGGACGGAGTGGAGCTGGAGGATGGTCTGCTCTTCCTCGGGTGTGAACTTTCCTCTCTTGATATCTGGCCTCAGGTAGTTGGTCCATCTCAGTCTGCAGCTCTTGCCACACCTGTTGAGTCCTGTGAGATGCACAGAAGAACCAGAAGCATGAGCTACATTTCGGACCAAAGCTAGCCACGGCATCTCTGCCCGATAGCGAGACAGAAAACGGATGCGTGCGTTGCGTACCTGCAAGCTTAGGCAGTGCTCTCCAGCTCCCATGGCCATGCTTCTCGATGTAGTCCGTGAGTTTCTGGTCCTCTTCGGGTGTCCAAGGCCCCTTCTTGAGGCCATTCTCGTCACAGCAAGGAGACCTCCCCATTGATAGGATTGAGATAGAATTGGGGTAGGATGGTGCAGGTGGGAAGGAGGGAGACAAAGCTATCTGCCTCTCCTCCCTAGCTTGGTCCTTGGGGTTTCCTGTGTCAAGGATGTCTGGTCACCGGAACACAGCTTCCTCTATATAAAGGCCATGAAATCCGGTGTCTAAACGTAGGTCAGGATTAGATTATTCGAGTGGAAAGGACTAATCTGCCCTTAGATAATTTGGGTATGCGACGTAGAGCACATGTCATGCGCCCGGGGGCAAGGGTATTGGTGTCCTCCACACTAAGATAAGGGCTGTTGATCCATGTTGTTGACTTAAGCCGCTAGCTGCTACTTGGGCAATCAGCATTCAGCAGTCACATTGATACACTCTGTTTTCCTTAATCCTTTTTTTGAACAAGGTGTGCTCCTTAAGCCTTGCTTTAATTGTGTTGTTTTCGTTGCTGTTGTGCACAAAAAAAGGATGATGCATTGGGTGTTTAACATTTAAGAAAGCACAATCAGATCATTGTTGATTTTTAAGTAGCATAGCCAGTAGCTCATCATGTGACATGTCCTACTACCATATATTGTGATTACTTGCTGGGGGGCCTGTTTTCCATATAAAATGAGCAAAGGTTTCAGAAGTGGGTTCCTGGAAGCATGCTGTATCAATTCCAAAGACATAACTGATGCAATTTCATCAACTTCAATTCGTGTCTTGGAATGTAGTTGTAGCAGCCTCAAGATCTGTTGATATTGTATTGGCAACATTGTACTTGGCACATGACACCCATCTTATGCATTTCTTTTAGAGTTATACTATTATACAGCATTTGCATGCATGTCAACATGTAGATGACTAGATTCCTGGGATATCATAGTACATGTTGGCGTATATCCTCTTCTCAAGTATGTAACGGGACCATAAGATGACAGGCCTGCGTATGGAGCTGGACTGAGACCGTCCTAATAACTAACAAATAGTTAAGGAGAAATATTTTTTTTTTTGTAGAAGTAGACCAGATGACAGTGTTAACAGCTAGCTAGAATTGCGTATGCAGGCATCTCTTGTTTATAGAGTACAACGTATGCAGAGATCTGGCCTTGTAGTCTTGTTCATGCGGTCCCAAAAACTAAGTATATACTTTGAATTCGTTGGTTTGGCACGTAATGCCTGCTTATCCATAATGCGTGTGCTGCTTTAGTCTGAAATGTATTTCAGCTGTAGCAAGTAGGCAGCATCATATATCCGGCCACTTGGTGCGATGTACATGTCGTTGACAAATTACCAGGGTCGCTGAGCTGCAACCGAACCAACAACACACACACAGGTGGTGAGGTCCCAGATGGATAGATTCGCTCGTCATTGCAGTTACCTGCTCCGACCCAGCGACCGGGCAACAAACCAAAGCGCCCTACTGCTCCTACTGTCCTACATGTACATGTCTTCCGTATACTCGATCAGATCAGACCGCTTGCTTTTGGCTTTTGGCAAAGCTCGACCGATCATCACTGGCGACCTAATTAACAGGCGGCTCCCATCCAGCACCAGCCACGGACGTAGAGGAGAGGAGATTGATTTCGCTGTACGTATCTTTTCCAATGTGTTCCACGCATGTCGAGCGGTCGACGGGCTCCACGTGGTGGCCGCCGTGGGGCCGCGGCCGGCCGGCCGGCCGCGAATCTTTCCTTCCCCATGCACGCAACGTACGTGCGTGAACGGACCTCCTCCTCGTCGTCGTCGTCGGCTCGGTCGTCGTCACCGGCCCACCCCACCCTCCGTCCGCGTGGCTCATAAACAAGTGCAAGTTGATCCGCGACGTTGCTTTCAGGCCAGGGTCCCCGGTGCCCTAGCAATAGCAAGCTCCATCGAGGCTGTCTGTGGCACGCAGCTAGCGCGGCTCCTTTTGTTTCTTTACCATATCATTATCAGTTACCTCGTCGCGAAACTGCCGTTGGTCCCAGTGACACTATCTCCGTTTGCGATTGATTGAAGGCCCGTGTGTTTCTCTTTGTTTTGATATAGTATGACAAATTTTGTACTTGTTCTCATGTTTGTTTCTGTCGTCGCTCGAACCTAGTGGTGGATTTGGTTTACTACGGATGCGTTGTTGTTATTCTATAGGTTGGACTACGTTTCTAGATACTGTATGTACAGATATGTTTTGTGTGAGATAGTATTGTTAATGTGCACGGTGAACGAAAAGGAACCTAACCAACTGAACTACGCTCAGTTTGGCAAAAAAAAAGAGACAATATCTAACTATAAATTTTCCAAATCAAGATACCCCCCCCCCCCTCAATCGTAGATGCACAGAACCATATCTTTAAAATGACATCAAGGGCGAATTAATGGTATTACCAAAAATAACTTGATACCAACATGTCTCATGATAGCCGACATCTCCAAAAGACAACCGCAGTCCACAAACCTATTAGTGGAAAAATAAACCATTGATAAAACTGCACAACCTGACTGAGAATGTGGTACACAAAGACAACGCCCTAAAGAAGGAACGATGATTTGTGTACTAATGTTATTGGGTCTAACCAAGAGGTCAAACATATGGTTATCACCCCCGAAGCAAAACTTCTAGCCAACACCTTCAACAAGGGTATGGACATTGCTTGATCCATCCAAAAAAGATTGACTACAAAATTTTCACCCGAAGAACAAAAACATGCTAGGTCGCAAGTGAGAGAGATGATGGTGTGGGAGGTACGACTCAAGTCCGGCTTAACCAACTCGTCATGCACCCCATCGGAAGTGCCAAAGTCATCCTTAAGGAACACAAAAAAAGGGTATGGACATTGCTTGATCCAGCCAAAAAAGATTGACTACAAAATTTTCACTCGAAGAACAAAAACATGCTAGATCGCAAGTGAGAGAGATGATGGTGTGGGAGGTACGACTCAAGTCCGGCTTAACCAGCTCATCATGCACCCCATCGGAAGTGCCAAAGTCATCCTTAAGGAACACAAAAAAGGGTATGGACATTGCTTGATCCAGCCAAAAAAGATTGACTACAAAATTTTCACCCGAAGAACAAAAACATGCTTGATCGCAAGTGAGAGGGATGATGGTGTGGGAGGTACGACTCAAGTCCAGCTTAACGAGCTTGTCCTGCACCCCATCGGCAGTGCCAAAGTCATCCTTAAGGAACACGCTACCCATCTAGCATTTGAGCGAGAATTCCATGTGGGCACGTATGTGCGGGGGCATGCACCTGGGAAGTCATAGGATTGCCTCGCGAATCAAAAATTTGATTGGTCTCATATGTAAGTGTGTGGCTTGATACGGTATCTACATGTAATTATAAGGGTGTGGCTAGATCTCAATCAAGTGACAAAATATATAAAAAAGAAGAAAGAAAAACTTAAAAGAAAATGTACATGGATCTTCACATATGATCTCACGGATATAACATCGACTGAGACTTCATTAACTCTCAGTAGACTGGGATTTAGCAATCCCGTTACTGTAAATAGGCAAAGAAATTACGTACAATGAAATATCTGGTACAAAGCTATCAAAACTAAAATGAGCCCAGGGCAAAAAAAAAAGTCATGTGCACGATCAGGATCAGTAACGTGGAAGGCAGCATTGGCGTTAGCAATTAAGAACACTGATGCCGTCGTCACTCCACATGCATGCAGACACGGCCTCGCTCGGTTGTCTCTAGTGAACGTACGTAGGACACTTCGGCTAGCTCCGGCCCCGGTCCGGCGTGATCATCGTCCCTGTCTCCTTGTCAGTAGCGCACTGTGTTCCACACGGATTCGTGCCCCGGACTCCACCGGCGACCGCGACGGCGCGAGGGCTCGAGTCACAACCACCAATGAAGCTGGGGTTGACCTAATCATGCATGCATCCAACTGCAAGGAAAGCTCCCCTTGGCTTAACCCGCCTGCCATTTTCACTGTCCAGTTAGTGATAATATTAACACCACATCCTGATGATAACTGTCGCCTGTCCATACAAGCCGTAGTATGTACGTATATATACACTCTGATGATGCATGTGGTATTAGTTTACTGCTCGATCTCGTTTACGACACCGTACTTCCGTCGATGTACACATAACCGTATACATATAACTAACCATGGAGAGCTGCATGTGATGATGTGCGACAACCCAGTAATGTATGTGTCTTCAAGCTAGGCCGGACCGGAGAAAACAACAGCTGAGATTTGTTCTTCCACTCTTCATTATTCATTCAGTATTAAGCACACCTGGCTGTGTATGAACAGACAGTGCAGCGACAATACGGTTTACGGAAACAATAACCTATATATGGCACAGTTAGAAACCCATGCCCGCAAGGAACCATCTCTGACTTGTACACAACCAACGACGACAGCCTCGATCCCTAATCCCTATCATCACACCCGGAGGCGGAACATGGGATTAGCAGCATTTGATGTTACATTCGCGGTTGCGTGCATGGGGTGGTGGTTTGAATCTTCCACGAGGAAGGAAGAGCAGTTCATAGGTGCTAGCTTAGCTAGCCTCTGAGTCTGACCCGTCCGTGTGGGTGTGGAGCAGGAGGAGATTAAAGGGTATCAGATATGAAAGATCAACTTTATCCTGTTGCTTAACTTGTTGTCAATGGGAAGTGATGTAATTGTGCACAGAAGAACGAAGGGGACAAGTCGGCCAGGACATGAGGTGGGGAAGATTAGGGACCAAGAATCCGCCATCACCTTGTGTTTGTCCTATTCTTCCATGCATGCATGCATGGCTCCATCTTTCTTCCGCGGCAGCTGGCCCTGTGCATAAAATTATACCCATGGGATCTTTCTTTTTGGCCTGCCGTATTCTTCCCGAATGTCTTAACTTTTTTTTTTTACAAAAATGATTCAGATCTATTATCAAAGTTCACCGGAAATACAAAGTATCTCAAACATAATAAAAATTACATCAAGATTCTAAGATCACCGAACGACCACTACCGCCATCAGAACGAGCCGCCGACGCGCCGCTGTCGCCGCTCCCATACCGGAGTCGGCTTGACATTGACGATGACAGCCGGAAAGTCTTCGTGCACGTGCCCTTAAGGACCAATGTCCTGGAGTCGTAGTCGTCGTCGTTGAACCACTGAATAGATCTTAAACACCTGACACAAAATCTCGTTTCATATGGAGAGAAACCCTAACCTCACCGTTCCGAGAAAACGGCAAGAATCTACGCCGGAGCTCCGTCGACTACGTCCAGATAGACGAACTCGAGGAGGATCAAAGTTCGGAAGACAAACTCGAAGAAGAAGCGCCGCCATCCGCCCGAGAGCCGCACCTGCGAGGACTAAAACCCCCTAACCTAAACTACTAACCGGGGCGAAGTCACTGGGATTCCCCTCCCCGCCACCAGTCGCCGGATCGGCCGGAAGAGGGGAGGCAAATCTACGGGCCCGCCGGCGGAGCCTGGAGGGTAGAGTTTACCCTAGCCACCAAGGGATAGGAGAGGGAGAGAGAAACCCTAGATGTGTTCTCAACTTTCTGTTTTGCGTGTACACAGTTATTAGTTTATTCTTCCCGTATGTCTAGGCCAGCAGAACTACATGCAATACATTTTCGTATCTACTTTTTTGTACATATACGTGGATGATTGATACTACCTCTGTACAGAACTGCGAAATTTCTTATATCATGGTACGGGAGGAGTAGTAGATAATTTGCATAGTCATCACTACTGAATTGTCTGAACCCTTGAGAGTGCAGATAGATGCATGGTTTGCATCCGATTCTGACAATGTTAGTGATCAGATGACAAATAAGAGTTGTGTATGTTTATTAGAAAATCAGTACTGACCTTAATTATTATAGACGGAAAGGAAGGGCTCAAGAGAAGGACAATACTTGCTCCAGGCTAGCTTTTGATAGAAGAAGGTTGGTGCATGTGTCTCTAACTATATACTATCAACCAAGCAATCTCAGTGCACTTTTCGATGCATGGTCACTGTGGTTAAACCTCAAAGTGTGCATGGTCCGAGGCATTTGGCCTGTTGTGACCATGACGGAGCACTGGCTTCAGGAGTGTTGAGGCGGGCAATGATCGTCATCGACAAAAACGCTGGACCATGGAAATTTTAAAACTTGGAGGTTCTTGGTTGTTGGCTGCAACAACTCCCACACATATGTCAAACAGGGTGTCATCACTTGATTGCATACTATATGGACCTGTCTTTTTCCCATTTCTTTTTTTTGAACTATTGGACATGCCTTTTCTACTGCCATGAAACAAGTGTACATTCCAACCCTTGTGCAGGGCCACACATCGTTCAATCACCTCAATAATGCTAAACATACAAAAAGATATACGCAATTACACGCTGATTAGAATTTTTTTCATCTACTAACCAATCATAAACTTGCCCCCCCTGATTTTCAGAGGGTGGGCCGCCTCCCCATCTATTGACCAATCAAATTAACCCTCTTTGTAAAACCTTGTAACTCGTTTGTACGTGTAGCATTACTCCCTCAATGTGGATTCATGCGGCTGAACAGACATGTAGTTAAAAAATGAATGCTATATATGATATGCATGCATGGGTTAACTTAATATTGGAAGTGAAGTACTAAGTTTTCTTTGTTCGTCGGAAATTAAAGGGCTAACTTGGGTAGTATGTGTGTGCGCGCGTGCATGCGTGTGTGCGGGTGCCCCTGCGTTCATATGGACGAAGTGTTTCTAAAAAAAGTGATCTACTAACATGGGTGCTAATTGCTAAACAATTTCCACTCAGAGATGACATACTCCCTCCGTCCTTTGAAGAGCGTACTTCCAACTGTATTGAAAAGTCAAATATTTTTACGTTTGACCATATTTATATAATAATGCACCAACATTTATGCCATGAAATTAATAGCATAGATTCATAATGAAATATATTTTCATCATATACGTATTTGGTTTCACAAACATTAATATATTTCTGCACAAATTCGATCAAACTTTGAGATAATTTGATCCTCCAACAAAATTGGAAATACACTTTTTAAAGGACGGAGGGAGTAGCTGCCACTGTCTGGAGGGCCGGAGCTCTGAACAAATATACATAACCTGAATCCACCATCTTTCCTAATCAAGTCTTAACTCGCATTTAACTGCCCCTAACAAATGAAGAGCAAGAATGCAGGAGCTTTATATAATTGGATAGACACCCATCTGTGAGGTTAGAGCATCTACAACCGGATCCCTCAAACCCGTCTCAAACATCCCAATTAATGTCCGGTCATAATATTTGGACCCAGACGGGCCTCTCCAACCGCCCTCAAACGCCCGGGCTGACCGGCACCCCCCATATCCAGCCCAAATATGGGGCGGATATGAGGCGGTCCGGGCGCATCCGGGCGTGCCCGCCACATCGACTTGGCCCAGCTTGGCCCACGGCTTCCCCACAAATATCACCGTCCGGAAAACCCTAGACCGCAGTAAATCCGAACTCCACTTCACTCCCCTCTCCGTCCACTCCACTTCCGATCCCCTCCAAACGCATCCGATGGCTGGCGACCGATGCAGTGCTGTCTTTGGTTGGGACTCCGGTTCCGACGACGACTGGTCTAGCCTGCTGCGCGAAGCGGAACCCGACGATGTGGAGGAGGTCGCCCTCCGCATCGCATTAAGACGTACGGTCGTCGACCAAGGCGGATCCGGCAGCGGCGGATCCACTTCGTCGCGCCCGGCGCCCGTCTACGCAGTGCCGGCGACATCGTCGGCCCTTCCCTCCCGGCGCGCAGCTCCGGCCACTCTGCTCCACTCCTCCAGGTACGCCGCCCACCACCAGCACCCTCTACTCCGGAGGTGGCGCCCAGCCACCGCTGGGTCCTTGTGCCCGCGGCGGGGCCAGCGCCCACTCGGACGCCCGAGTCGGAGGCACGAACAACCCGAAGCGAGCGGCAGCGGGCGAGGGAGAGGGCAGCGGCGTCCGAGTCGATGTCCCCGCGCCGTCCGCGCGCGAGCGCGTCGGTCGATCCCGAGGCAGCGCTCCTCGCTTCTGTCCTCCGCCCGTCGCTCACGACGGCGGAGATGGATGAGCGGTGCCTTCACCGCAAGAATGCCAAGGCGCTCCGACTCGCCATCGAGTTGTCAGAGCGCGAGGCAACAAAGAAGGCGAAGGCGAAGGAGGCCCGTCATGCCAAGGAGCAGGACCGCCTGCTCCGTAGGCTGTCGAGCATGAGGTGCAGCTCCGACTCAGATATGACGCACGGCTCCACCTCCAGCTTCGATGACGACGCGCCTCCACATGCCGACGCCTACACGGAGGAGGGGCACATCCGTGCCGACAGCCGGAAGGGAAGGGGCCGGCGAGGAAATGGTGATTTCCTCCGCCCTTCCTCATTCTGTTTATATTTTATCCATGTTTATAGTATGGTTTGCACTGTCCACCGTTGAACTCCGATGAATCATGTTCCTTTGGTCTGGCTAATCCGATGGACTGAGCTATGATGAAGTGTTTTACGTAGCATTGCATGAATTGCATGGTTTTGAGATTTAGAATATGAGGCATGCGAGTGTGGAAGACGAAATATGAGGCGTGGCTGGACAGTGCCCGCAGACGCGTCTGGACGCGTCCGCGAGTGTTTGAGGGGTCAGATTTGCCTAATGCGGCTGTAGATGCTCTTAGTGGTCTGTAGTAGTTTGCACATATGTACCTTATTATATTTATTAATGAAAATATCGTAGAACACTTGTTCAGGGCTTCCTAAAAAGCCAGGTTCCTAAAGATTTAATCACATACATGAAATGAACGACAGCTAGCCTTTTGAACCGTCGGCATGTAGCTTTTCATGGATGAATCAAATCATTTCTCAGCTAGCTAGCACTAGCAGCCGATCGATCCAGCGTCAGCGAAGATCACAGCAGATCACGGGGTTAAAATATGCGGCCTGTGAGGTAACAAGCTGGTGAGAATTTGAGGCTGGCCTTTTGTGCCTTGGACCATGCATGAGTCATGCAAGATACAAGAACCTTTAGCCTACACGGACACGAGCTAAATTAATTACGGGTACGTCCATGCATGGCTGCATTTTTTTTCACGAACACGTCTATGCATGGCTGCTGTCATTTGGATTGTCCTGGTTACACTCATGCGCTAATAGAACTTCGTACTGGACAACGATCAGTATGCACGCACGTTGTGCCATTAATTAGGACAGGTGCAGTGGTTGCTATTCTAGTGTGCTGGTTTTATGGCGCCTTAGCACCACGATTTTTTAACTATCTACTACAAAAAAATTTGCCGGGCTCTAGCGAGGGAGGAGTGAAGATGATGGCGCGCCTTCGGCTCGCTTCAATGCTTGTAGGCGTCGCTAGATGGTCTACGGATCTAGATTTAATTATCATTATCTCTGTTGTTTGTTGTACAACCGTGATTGAAGATGAATAGTTTGGAAGTTTTCTTGCAAAAAAGGGCAGCCGGTTTGCTTTCAGCCTCGGCATCAACATGAGTTTGTAATGAGTTTGTTGTTTGTGGCGGTTTCTTTTTCGACGAGTTTGTTTCTTTTACTCTTTTATTATTTTCTTTTACTCTTCCTTAATTTATAATGAGCTTGTTGTTTGTGGCTATTTCGCCTAGATTACACCTCGTTTAGTTTCTTTTAATCTTCTTTATTTTGTAATGAGTTTGTTGTTTGTGGTGGTTTCTTCTTCGTTGGAAATCGACGACGAGGCTGGTTGTTTTAGAAACAAAAAAAACCTCCAACAAATTAAATTATTGATAATGACATAGCAATATCAACCTATTTCCCCCAATTTAAGAAAAAAACTCTAAACTACTCCATTTAAGCAAGTTTCTTTCATTTTGTACCTCTAAAGTTTTGCCCATTTCTGATGGATGGGGCCGGCTGTCAGTCCCATGTGACGCAGCTAGTCAAATGACACATTAGTGGTGCATTCCTCGGGGCGCCCGCGGCAGATGGTATGTGAGATGTGTTGGTTAAGCCTGGGTCGACTGGGTAGCCGCAGCCGAGATAAACTGCGGTTCCGCGGGACGATGCCCAAGAAGGTAATGACACGAAGCACCACCAGGTCGAGCCCGAGAGGACGGGTTGGGGTTTTCATCCCGGAGCCCAGGAAACGTGACCGGACCGACAACAACGCCTCCTTCGAAGGGAAGCACACCCACAGGAATGTGCTGACACGACACACGGAAAAACTCTCTGATGCTGTTCCCATGCAGACCATAATTGCGAGGTTTTTGCTCGTTTACTGGTCACAATAGAGAAGAACTTATGAGTAACATCACACACTTCAATACAACTTTGCTTATGTGTCACGTATTTAATGAAGAGAGATGTGCTTGTGGTAACTAGCTAAGTTACCGGAACATCACACACTCCAAGAAACAATGAGTCTATAACCTAATAAATACATTGTTGCATGACACTACATAGATGTTTCTACCCACTGTGAAGGTAGTAACATAGTCAGGGAAGTGTGTAAGTTACTAGACTATGTTCTTGCCCATTGTAACCAGCCTTAGGTGTTACGGGAAAAAGCACCCAAAACAAGTTTTCGTTAGAATCCTGAAAACAAAATTCGTTAGATCATTTCGGTATGGCGGTAGAGCACGGGCCCTAATCCTGGCTGTTAGAACGTTGCTTTCCTACGTCCGTCGCGAGGAAGATAGGCCCGTAGTAGCAACCCGTAGCATCCATCCAGGGAGTCGCCACTGGCGCATGCAGGCCGAATTTTATTTCCCAACTGCTGTGCCCAACTTTGCAGGAAAGGGAGCCGGTTCTGACTTTCTTCCCTCCGACGGCTACTCGCCGTCGTCTCGCCGGCTGTCGACGCCGGCAACTGTCCACACCACACACACTGCTGACTGCTGACCACTGAGTGTTTACAAGATTCATTCAGTCGCTCTCCTGGCTGCAACTGCCGCCTTTCTGCTGCTGCAGGTGACTGGTGAGTGGTGAGTGGTGACAGTACGTGGCTGCAGCTCTAACCATTCCAGTCAGCTGTGAAACTTTCTATCCCACTAATTCATTATTCTGGAGCTTCTCTTAACGGGTTCAGAGTGACCCTTCTAATTTCTATACGTACGGAAAGCTCAGTATACGCCAAGTATTTTGACATCAACATTGCACACAGTCAGTTTGAATTGATCTGTGCCTAGTTAATGCGCTGGCTGCTTTCAGTTATTCAACTCTGTGACAAATCAATCTTATAAGCAGATTTTCGCACAAAAAAAATCTTATACGCGGATGGCGGAAAATGACTATACAGTTTACTACAGAGAAGCTGTCGGGGCAACGCAGATAAGCATGCATATGTGATGTGTATCTTATAACCCAAATATGCACCGGGTCACATTTTAGGGAAGATTAGCACAGAAAGGCACGGTCTCTCTGTGCAAAAATAGTAGTAGGATTTATTTAGTGCGTCGCGACTGTTCACGCTGATTACAATGTCAAAGATGGTTAAACTGTCAGCGTTTCGTGGTGTGACATTGGCAGTTTGACTTGCAATTGTTAGAAGGGAGAGATAGATTGTTGTGGAATATGATGAATGTATTATTGAGCCTTGAGGGCGAGTATATATTGAGTATAAGACTTGAAGGGCCTTTCCTGAAGATAAGGTAGAAGAAGGATTACAAATCATAGACTATCAAATACAAGTAACCCAAATATATCTCTAACAACAATAATGCGAATGAGGAGGCTGGGTGTGCTGGTTGAGGTATTACGTGTGGTGACTTTGTTTAGAGGAATCTCAGGCCGTGCTTAGCATTGAAGCAGTGCCTACTTGTCTAGTTCTAATGGGCTCTGTAAAAAGACATGACCTTGGCACGAGTTGGCCAGAACAAAATGCATGGATATAGTTTTAGGAAACTTGTCAGATGGCAGGCTGCTTCCGTAATTTTGTGTGAAAAGAATAGTGGCCCGGTTTATAGAAAAGAACTAGGCCAATAAAAATACATAGCACGCGTTTTTTTGTGTGACGGTACATAGCATGATTAATTAGAGGATAGTCGTATGAAGACCCTTACGCTTACATAGCAAACTAGGGCTACTGTACAATCAAACAAAGGCTGTCGCGTCGACATCCTGACATCCCACACCTCACCCCCATCCCCCAACCACAGAATCAATAGACCAAACATAATTGATTTTCAATGGTACTTTAACAACGATTAGTGGCGGAGGCAGGATTCCCAAAATACTGATCTTAAGGGAGGCGACTGATGAAGCCATGTACCTAGAATTACAGTGTTGCGTTTAAGGTCCGAATGAAACTTTGAGAGATTATATTCAAAGATAGATTACGTTGCACCACACAGTTGAGAATGTGTCAGATTACCAAGCAATTTGTGCCTTCAAAGAAGGTGTTAAGTATCAGGAGTTGAATATGAAATTCGGTCAGACGGGAGATATGACTCGGACTCGGATGATGGAGATTGCCACCAAGTACGCCAATGGCGAAGAAGAAGACCGACTCCGGAGTGGCAAGCACAAAACAGTCGCCCACGAAACCGGAGGAGGGAACTCTAGTCGGAAGCAGAAGCGCAAAGCCGAGCCAGCTGCTCCTGGAGAAGCCTTAGCCGTGACTCAAGGAAAGTTCAAAGGGAAACCCAAAGGACCGTGGAACCCCAAAAAAGTAAAAGATCAAGATGGAAATGATGTGCTAGATTTACCATGCCACATTCACACCAAGAAAGATGAAGAGGGTAATTTCATTTACCCGAAGCATACCACTCAACAGTGTCGACTCCTAATCCAGCAATTCCGAGAGAAATAATCCAAAGAAAAGGAGAAGGAAGCGGACAAAGTTGAGGATGGGGAAGAGGACGATGATGGTTACCCCACGTCAATTCCATTCTGATGATTTTCGCTGATGTTGAGAGTAAGAGTCGACTGAAAGTCATCAACAGAGAAGTGAACATGGTCGCTCCGGTGACACCCAGTTATTTGAAGTGGTCTCAGGCTGCCATTACATTCGACCAGTCCGATCACCGGGCGCACATAGCCACCCCTGGGAGGCAAGCGCTGGTGGTCGACCCAGTAGTAGAAGGCACTCGACTGACTAAAGTTCTGATGGATGGTGGCAGTGGTCTAAACATACTGTATGCAGAGACGTTGAAAGGAATGGGCATTCCGATGTCCAGACTTGGTGAAAGCAATATGAGTTTCTAGCGAGTTATTCCTGGCAAGAAGGCTGCATCACTCAGCCAGATCGCCCTTGATGTAGTTTTCGGTGATCCCAAGAATTACCGCAAAGAAAAGTTGACATTTGAAGTTGTGGATTTCCAGAGTGCTTATCATGCTATTCTGGGCAGGCCAGCTTATGCACGTTTTATGGCTCGGCCATGTTACATGTATCTCAAATTGAAGATGCCTGGTCCTAAAGGAGTGATCACTATCACTGGCAATCGCAAGAAGGCAGAAGAGTGCTTCCAGAAGGGCTCGAAGATCGCCGATGCACAGATGGCAGTGGTGGAATTGCAGGAGTATCAAAAAGATGCAGATCCGAGTGATTTGTTGCGAGCTAAGAAGCCTGCCACAGATTCAGCATTCTAGTCGTCTGGTGAGACAAAGCCGATTCATATTCACCCAACGGATCCCAATGCTGCTTCGACTCACATCTCAACAACACTCGACTCCAAATAGGAAGAAGCGCTCATCCAGTTCCTCCGTGAGAACTGGGACATCTTTGCATGGAAACCTTCTGACATGCCAGGTGTTCCCATGGGACTGGCTGAGCATCGTTTGCGAGTCGACCCAAAAGTGAAACCAGTCAAAGAACATCTTTGACGGTCCGCCGTACAGAAGAGAAAGGTAATTGGTGAAGAAGTAGCTCGGCTTCTAGCAGCTGAGTTTATCCGAGAGATTTACCACTCCGAGTGGTTAGCTAATGTTGTCATGGTCCCAAAGAAGGATAACTCACTTCGCATGTGCATTGACTTCAAACATATCAATCGGGCCTGCCTGAAAGATCACTTTCCTCTCCCTCGCATCGACCAGATAGTCGACTCGACTATGGGGTGTGAGCGTTTGTCCTTTTTGGATGCTTATTCCGGGTATCATCAGATCCGTCTGTATGGACCCGATGAGATAAAAACAGCTTTCATCATCCCATTTGGGTGCTTCTGTTACGCCACTATTCCATTCGGCTTGAAGAACGCTGGAGCCACGTTCATGCGGATGATTCAGAAGTGTTTACTCACTCGGATCAATCGGAATGTGGAAGCATACATGGATGACATTGTGGTCAAGTCACGGAAAGGTTCCTACCTACTGGCTGATCTTGCTGTAACCTTTACCAACCTCAGAAGGTATGATATCAAGCTTAATCCATCAAAGTGCACGTTTGGAGTTCCAGGCGGAAAATTACTCGGTTTTCTCGTTTCCGAACGAGGGATCGACCCTAATCCAGAGAAAGTGGGTGCCATACTCTGGATGAAACGCCCTGTGTGTGTGCATGATGTCCAGAAGCTTACTGGTTGTTTGGCTGCCCTAAGTCGATTCATTTCTCGCCTCGGTGAAAAGGCACTGCCTCTCTACCGACTGATGAAGAAGTCAGATAAGTTCGAGTGGACTCCTGAAGCTGATGCAACATTTGCAGAGCTTAAAGCTCTGCTTTCCACCCAGCCGGTGCTTGCTGCTCCAATCAGCAAAGAGCCTTTACTGCTTTACATTGCAGCCACTGGACAAGTCGTCAATACAGTACCTACGATCGAGCGGGAAGAAGAAGGAAAAGCTTACAAAGTTCAATGCCCAGTATATTATGTCTCTGAAGTTTTGACCCCATCAAAGCAAAGATATCCACATTATCAGAAGCTTGTTTATGGGATTTATATGACCACGAAGAAGGTTGCACATTACTTCTCTGACCACTCCATTACAGTCGTCAGCGGCGCTCCATTATCAGAGATTCTGAACAACAGAGATGCAACTAGTCGAGTGGCAAAATGGGCGATTGAACTCCTTCCCTTAGATATCAAGTTTGAGGCAAAGAAAGCTATCAAGTCTCAAGCAATAGCAGATTTCCTCGCCGAGAGGATCGAACAGCAACTTCCCACTCAAGTTCACTCGGAACACCGGACCATGTTCTTTGATGGTTCCAAGATGCTGAATGGTTCCGGTGCTGGGGTGGTACTGGTATCCCCCCGAGGAGACAAGCTCAGATATGTCCTCCAGATTCACTTTGATTCCTCCAATAACGAAGCAGAATATGAAGCACTCTTGTATGGGTTACGTATGGCCATCTCACTCGGCGTCCGTCGCCTCATGGTCTATGGCGACCCAGATTTGGTAGTCAATCAAGTGATGAAGGAGTGGGACGTCAGAAGCGCAGCCATGACTGGCTACTACAACGCGGTGAGGAAGTTGGAAAAGAAGTTCGAGGGGTTAGAGCTCCATCATATACCCCGACTGAAAAATCAAGCAGCCGATGATTTAGCAAAGATAGGCTCCAAGAGAGAAGCCATTCCCAGTAATGTGTTCCTGGAGCATATTCATGCACCTTTAGTTCAAGAAGATCCCTTCACTGAAGAGCCCCCACAGCTGAAGAGTGCCATCGATCCAGCTGAAATCGAGATTCCAGCCGTAGTCGACTTGATCATGGAAGTTTTGGTCATCACCCCCGATTAGACAGTACCATATATCGCATACATTCTTAGAAGAGAACTCCCAGAAGATGAAGAAGAGACTCGACAGATCGTCTGTCGATCTAAAGGCTTCACCGTGATAAGAGGACAGTTGTTCAGAGAAAGTGTGACTGGAGTCTGCCAGAAATGCATAACACCTGAGGAAGGTCGAGTGATCCTCAATGATATCCACTCGGGGACCTGTGGTCACCATGCGTCCTCCCGGACCATTGTGGCCAAATCATACCGAGCGGGATTTTACTGGCCTCGAGCAAATGAGATGGCACAAGAAATAGTCGACAAATGTGAAGGTTGTCAGTTCTACTCCAACATGTCTCACAAGCCTGCATCAGCCCTGAAAACCATCCTGCTCGTCTGGCCTTTTGCTGTCTGGGGACTGGATATGGTCGGTCCTTTGAGAACTGGCAGGAGTGGATTCACTCATGTGCTTGTAGCAGTCGACAAGTTCACCAAGTGGATTGAAGTCAAACCTATCAAGAATGTCGATGCCAGTACTGCTGTCAGCTTCATCAGAGAGATAACATTCAGATATGGTGTTCCACACAGCATCATCACTGACAATGGATCGAACTTCGATTCAGATGAGTTCAGAGCCTTCTGCGCCTCCCAAGGCACATGAGTCGACTATGCTTCAGTCGCCCATCCCCAGTCGAATGGACAAGCAGAAAGAGCAAATGGCCTGATTCTCAAAGGGTTGAAACCTCGACTGATGCGAGACCTCAAGCATGTAGCGGGTGCCTGGGTTGATGAACTTCCATCAGTTCTTTGGGGATTGAGGACAACTCCCAATCGGTCGATTGGCCCAACTCCATTCTTCTTGGTCTATGGAGCTGAAGCTGTTCTACCGAGTGATTTGCTTCATAATGCACCACGAGTCGAACTCTTCTCTGAAGATGAAGCAGCACAAGCTCGGAAAGACGCAGTCGACCTCCTAGAGGAGGAAAGAGAGATGGCCCTGATCCGGTCGACCATTAATCAGTAAGACTTGCGTCGATTCCACGCCAGAAATGTGAAGGGTCAAGATTTTCAAGAGGGAGACTTGGTTCTTCGAGTGGATCAGCAGAAACCACACAAGCTTGCTCCTGCTTGGGAAGGCCCCTTCATTATCACCAGAGTGCTCCACAATGGAGCATACCGCCTTTACGATGTCGAGCATAAGAAGGACGAGCCACGGGCTTGGAATGCGGAGTTGCTCCGCCCCTTTTACACTTAAGTACTCATTCGAATAAAATGTAATAAGAATTACCTTTGTAATTTGCTTATCAAAGACAAGAGCGTTACAGTCCTCGTAAACGATTGTTATTGCTTTTATTTACGTCTGAAATCCCCCAGTGGGTGCCTTAGCTGCGAATTCGTTTCACCTAAGTTGAAAAAATCCTACCGAGTGGTGAGCAAACCTCCCACTCGGGGGCTTAGCTACAGTCCAGTACTCGCCTAAGTTTAAAAAATCCTACCAAGTGGTGAGCAAACATCCCACTCCGGGGCTTAGCTGCAGTCCAGTACTCGCCTAAGTTTAAAAAATCCTATCGAGTGGTGAGCAACCCTCCCACTCGGGGGCTTAGCTGCAGTCCAGTACTCGCCTAAGTTTAAAAAATCCTACCGAGTGGTGAGCAAGCCTCCCACTCGGAGGCTTAGCTGCGAATCCGTTTCGCCTAAGTTTAAAAAATCCTACCGAGTGGTGAGCAAACCTCCCACTCGGGGGCTTAGCTGCATTCCAGTACTCGCCTAAGTTTAAAAAAAATCCTACCGAGTGGTGAGCAACCCTCCCACTCGGTGGCTTAGCTGTAGTCCAGTACTCGCCTAAGTTTAAAAAATCCTACCAAGTGGTGAGCAACCCTCCCACTCGGGGGCTTAGCTGCAGTCCAGCACTCGCCTAAGTTTAAAAAATCCTACTGAGTGGTGAGCAAACCTCCCACTTGGGGGCTTAGCCGCGGTCCAATACTCGCCTAAGTTTAAAAAATCCTACCGAGTGGTGAGCAAACCTCCCACTTAGGGGCTTAGTGATACGTCTCCGTCGTATCTACTTTTCCAAACACTTTTGCCCTTGTTTTGGACTCTAACTTGTATGATTTGAATGGAACTAACCCGGACTGACGCTGTTTTCAGCAGAATTGCCATGGTGTTGTTTTATGTGCAGAAAACAAATATTCTTGGAATGACCTGAAACTCTACGGAACGTCTTAGAAAAAACAATAAAAAATCCTCGCCAAAGATGAAGACCAGGGGGCCCACACCCTTCTCACGAGGGTGGGGGGCGCGCCCCCCCTAGGGCACGCCCCTACCTCATGGGCCCCCTGGAAACCCTCCGACGCCAACTCCAACTCTATATCTTCGCTTTCGGAGAGAAAAAAATAGAGGAGAAGAAATCATCGCATTTTACGATACGGAGCCGCCGCCAAGCCCTAAAACCTCTCGGAGGGCTGATCTGGAGTCCGTTCGGGGCTTCGGAGAGGGGGATTCGTCGCCGTCGTCATCATCAACCATCCTCCATCACCAATTTCATGATGCTCACCGCCGTGCGTGAGTAATTCCATCGTAGGCTTGCTTGACGGTGATGGGTTGGATGAGATTTATCATGTAATCGAGTTAGTTTTGTTAGAGTTTGATCCCTAGTATCCATTATGTTCTGAGATTGATGTTGCTATGACTTTGCTATGCTTAATGCTTGTCACTAGGGCCCGAGTGCCATGATTTCAAATCTGAACCTATTATGTTTTCATGAATATATGTGAGTTTTTGATCCTATCTTGCAAGTCTATAGTCACCTACTATGTGTTATGATCCGGCAACCCCGAAGTGACAATAATCGGGACCACTCCCGGTGATGACCATAGTTTGAGGAGTTCATGTATTCACTATGTGCTAATGCTTTGTTCCGGTTCTCTATTAAAAGGAGGCCTTAATATCCCTAAGTTTCCAATAGGACCCCGCTGCCACGGGAGGGTAGGACAAAAGATGTCATGCAAGTTCTTTTCCATAAGCACGTATGACTATATACGGAATACATGCCTACATTACATTGATGAATTGGAGCTAGTTCTGTGTCACCCTATGTTATGACTGATACATGATGAACCGCATCTGGCATAATTATCCATCACTCATCCGGTGCCTACGAGTTTTCCATATACTGGTTTACGCTTATTTACTTTCCCGCTGCTACTGTTACAATCACTACAAAATACCAAAAACATTACTTTTGCTGTCTTTACTTTTTGTTGCCGTTACCACTACTATCATATTACTTTGCTACTAAACACTTCGCTATAGATACTAAGTTTCCAGGTGTGGTTGAATTGACAACTCAGCTACTAATACTTGAGAATATTCTTTGGCTCCCCTTGTGTCGAATCAATAAATTTGGGTTGAATACTCTACCCTCGAAAGCTGTTGCGATCCCCTATACTTGTGGGTTATCACTTAGCTGCAGTCCAGTACTCGCCTAAGTTTAAAAAATCCTACCGAGTGGTGAGCAAACCTCCCACTCGGGGGCTTAGCTACAGTCCAGTACTCGCCTAAGTTTAAAAAATCCTACCGAGTGGTGAGCAAACCTCCCACTCGGGGGCTTAGCTGCAGTCCAGTACTCGCCTAAGTTTAAAAAATCCTACCAAGTGGTGAGCAAACCTCCCACTCAGGGGCTTAGCTGCAGTCCAGTACTCGCCTAAGTTTAAAAAATCCTACCGAGTGGTGAGCAAATCTCCCACTCGGGGGCTTAGCTGCAGTCCAGTACTCGCCTAAGTTTAAAAATCCTACCGAGTGGTGAGCAAACCTCCCACTCGGGGGCTTAGCTGCAGTCCAGTACTCGCCTACGTTTAAAAAATCCTACCAAGTGGTGAGCAAACCTCCCACTCGAGGCTTAACTGCAGTCCAGTACTCGCCTAAGGTTGAAAGTCCGCCCTTATCCACAAGGACGACGAGGTGCAGGTCGACTACAACCTTCTCCTTTGGAGCTGCGCCACAAATACAACATGCGCTCCATCCCCATCCACGAGGATGACGAGGTGCAGGTCGACTACAACCTTCTCCTTTGGAGCTGCGCCACAAATACAACGTGCGCTCCATCCCCATCCGCAAGGATGACGAGGTGCAAGTCAACTGCAACCTTCTCCTTAGGAGCTGCACCACAAGTACAATGGACGACGAGGCGCCGGTCGATTGAAGCCTCCACTTCAAGAACACATCTCAAAGAGCAAATTCAACGCAAAAAGCAATAATACCAGTAGCGCAGCGGCAACCATCTCACGCTTCCAAAGGCATGTCATTGGTTCGAAATAATCCAAGTTCAGATAGATCCTAAAAAGTTCCAGGCGACAGATCAAAAGTATTCGAGCATCGAGCCTGAAGGAGTTTAACGGTTACAACAACCACTCGGCATTCCGAGGCAAATTTAAGGCAAGTTTAAATCTCAAGTATGTTCATTCGGCAGGAGGAGGGCTGGCAGGCTCAACGAATTCGTCCAAGTCAATTCCATCTGCAATCCGAGTGGCAGCAGCGATGAAAGTCTCCATAAAGGACTGGAAATCATGCCTTTTGGTGTTGGCGACCTTGATTGCCGCCAATTTATCTTTGCGGGCTTCCTTGTAGTGGAGTCTTACCAGTGATAACGCCACGTCAGCACCGCACCACGCGAAAGATTTCTCCACTCCTGCACTCGACCAGGGACCTCGTTGACTCGAGCCATTAGTGACTCGAAATCATTTTGACGCGTTGCCCTTGGCCAGAGTGATGAGTCGATTCGTGAAACTGCCACCTTCAATCGAGCTAGATAACTTGTGACGCTGGTGATGCGGGACTCCAGTCGAAGTACATTCATGGCAGCCTCGTCGCCGACTGGAGAAAGGACAGGGTCCAAGCCCATCTCGATCCGTCCAGTCTCCTCCTCAAAGTTTTGGCAGAATTCTGCAGAGTCAAGACTTTAGTGAGTCGACTGGCTGGGACTAACTTGCAAACAGTCGGGGTTAGAAGAGATACCTTCGAGCATGAGGAAGAGTTTCTTGGCGAGAGCTTTCAGATAAGCCTCCAAATCGTTCCTCCTGCGAGTCACGCTTTCCAGCTTCTCATTCAGAGCCACCTTATCCTTCTTCAGACGAGTTGCCTCTCGGTTGGATTCAGTGAGAGAAGACTTCAGCTTGCTTACTTCTTCTTCCAGCACTCCGACTGAAGCCAACTTCTGGTCAGCAAGGGCAGTCTTATCTTGAGCCTCCTTCTACGCAGACGCAAGGTCCGAGTCCTTCTTCTCCAGGGCCAACCTCATTTTTTCTGCAAAATAAACATTTGGATCAAACAAGAGATCGAAGAAATATTTTAAAAGGACGGTCGACATAAGCAGTCGGGCAGTTACCTTCCGTACCAGCAGCTTCATCTTGAGCTTTCTTCAATTTTTGTTGAGCCAACTCCAAGTCAAGGTTGAGTTGCCTCTGCTTCTCCTCAAATTCGGCAAACTTAGCAATAAGAGTACAAGATTTCTGCAGAGGATAAAAGACACATCAATCGACAAGATCAAAGATTGTTTACTTCTGAGTGAATAAAACTTCAAAGTTAACTCAGACCCCAGCCAACTGCCCACAATCGACCGCGGTCTCGGGGACTACACCCAGTGGGTGCACTTGGCGTGCCCGCACTGGTTCAGATTCCACTCGGCCGGTCCACCCGAGTATATATAAAAGAAGAAGAGCATAACTATTCAGACCCCGTCCGACTGCCAGCAGTCGACCGCGGTCTAGGGGACTACACCTAGTGGGTGCACTTGACGTGCCCCCACCGGTTAAGATCCTACTCGGCCGGTCCGCCCGGATCGAGTGGAAGAAAGGAAAGCGAAAGAAATACTCAGACCCCAGCCGACTGCCCGCAGTCGACTACGGTCTCGGGGACTACACCCAGTGGGTGCACTTAGCGTGCCCCCACCGGTTCAGATCTCACTCGACCAGACTGAGTGGAAGAGTGCAAATACTAAAGACAACAAAAACACCCAGTGGGTGTACAGATTCGACGCAAACAATAAGAGATTGTATGAAAGAAGATATTTCAGGTAACATATCTTAACAGAACAAGACCAGTCGAAAAGCAACTCACCTGGACATTGGCCTGAAGAGCCGCGCTGGCATCATAAGCAGCCTGGCTGTTATCGTGCACCACCTTCATCCGCTCCATCATCACACCAGCCTAACGGATGGCTGATACATCTCCAATGTATCTATAATTTTTGATTGCTCCATGCTATATTATCTACTATTTTGGACTATATTTGGCTTTATTTTCCACTTTTACATTATTTTTGGGACTAACCTATTAACCGGAGGCCTAGCCCAGAATTGCTGTTTTTTTTGCCTATTTTAGTGTTTCGGAGAAACATGATATCAAACAGAGTCCAAACGGAATGAAACCTTCGGGAACGTGATTTTCTCATCAGATAAGACCCAGGAGACTTGGACCCTCCGTCAAGAAAGCCACAAGGTGGTCATGAGGGTGGAAGGCGCCCCCCTAGGGCGCGCCCCCTGCCTCGTGGGCCCCTCGAAGCTCCACCGACGTACTCCTTCCTCCTATATATACCTACGTACCCCCAAACGATCAGGGACGGAGCCAAAAACCTAATTCCACCGCCGCAACTTTCTGTATCCATGAGATCCCATCTTGGGGCCAATTCCGGAGCTCCGTCGGAAGGGGAATCGATCACGGAGGGCTTCTACATCATCATCCAAGCCCCTCCGATGAAGTGTGAGTAGTTTACTTCAGACCTACGGGTCCATAGTTAGTAGCTAGATGGCTTCTTCTCTCTTTTTGGATCTCAATACAATGTTCTCCCCCTCTCTCGTGGAGATCTATTCGATGTAATCTTCTTTTTGCGGTGTGTTTGTTGAGACCGATGAATTTTGGGTTTATGATCAAGTCTATCTATGAATAATATTTGAATCTTCTCTGAATTCTTTTATGTATGATTGGTTATCTTTGCAAGTCTCTTCGAATTATCAGTTTGGTTTGGCCTACTAGATTGGTTTTTCTTGCCATGGGAGAAGTGCTTAGCTTTGGGTTCAATCTTGCGGTGTCCTTTCCCAGTGACAGAAGGGGCAGCAAGGCACGTATTGTATTGTTGCCATCGACGATAACAAGATGGTTTTTTTATCATATTGCATGAAACTATCCCTCTACATCATGTCATCTTGCTTAAGGCGTTACTCTGTTTTTAACTTAATACTCTAGATGCATGCTGGATAGCGGTCGATGAGTGGAGTAATAGTAGTAGATGCAGGCAGGAGTCGGTCTACTTGTCTCGGACGTGATGCCTATATACATGATCATACCTAGATATTCTCATAACTATGCTCAATTCTGTCAATTGCTCAATAGCAATTTGTTCACCCACCGTAGAATACTTATGCTCTTGAGAGAAGCCACTAGTGAAACCTATGGCCCCCGGGTCTCTTTCTCATCATATCTATCTCCATCAATTTATTATTGCTTTGCTTTTACTTTGCATTTTACTTTTCACTTTGCATCTCTATACCAAAAATACCAAAAATATTATCTATCATCTCTATTAGATCTCACTTTCGTAAGTGACCGTGAAGGGATTGACAACCCCTAAGCGCGTTGGTTGCATTGATCTATTGTTTTTGTGTAGGTACAAGGGACTCGCACGTAGCCTCCTACTGTATTGATACCTTGGTTCTCAAAAACTGAGGAAAATACTTATGCTACTTTGCTGCATCATCCTCTCCTCTTCGGGGAAATTCAACGCAGTGCTCAAGAGGTAGCAATAAGAATTTCTGGCGCCGTTGCCGGGGAGTCTGCACAAAAGTCAACATACCAAGTACCCATCACAATTCCTATCTCCCGCATTACATTATTTACCATTTGCCTCTCGTTTTCCTCTCCCCCACTTCACCCTTGCCGTTTTATTCGCCCTCTCTCTACCCTCCCTCTCTATTTGCCTCCTTTTGCCTGTTTGCTTTTTGTTTGCTCGTGTGTTGGATTGCTTGTTTGTCACGATGGCTCAAGATAATACCAAATTGTGTGACTTCACCAATACCAACAATAATGATTTCCTTAGCACTCCGATTGCTCCTCTTACCGATGCTAAATCTTGTGAAATTAATGCTGCTTTGCTGAATCTTGTCATGAAAGATCCGTTTTTTGGCCTTCCTAGTGAAGATGCCGCTACCCATCTTAATAGCTTCGTTGATTTGTGTGACATGCAAAAGAAGAAAGATGTCGATAATGATATTGTTAAATTGAAGTTATTTCCTTTTTCACTTAGAGATCATGCTAAAGCTTGGTTTTCATCTTTGCCTAAAAATAGTATTGATTCATGGAACAAGTGCAAAGATGCTTTTATCTCTAAGTATTTTCCTCCCGCTAAGATCATCTCTCTTAGAAACAATATTATGAATTTTAAGCAACTCGATCATGAACATGTTGCACAAGCTTGGGAGAGAATGAAATTAATGATACGTAATTGCCCTACTCATGGTTTGAATTTGTGGATGATTATACAAAAATTTTATGTCGGGTTGAATTTTGCTTCTAGAAATCTTTTAGATTCGGCCGTGGGAGGCACTTTTATGGAAATCACTTTAGGAGATGCTACTAAACTCCTAGATAATATTATGGTTAATTATTCTCAATGGCACACTGAAAGATCCACTAATAAAAAAGTGCATGCGATAGAAGAAATTAATGTTTTGAGTGGAAAGATGGAAGAACTTATGAAATTATTTGCTACTAAGGGTGTTTTTTCCGATCCTAATGATATGCCTTTGTCTACTTTGATTGAGAATAATAATGAATCTATGGATGTGAATTTTGTTGGTTGGAATAATTTTGGTAACAACGCGTATAGAGGGAATTTTAATCCTAGGCCTTATCCTAGTAATCCTTCTAATAATTATGGAAATTCCTACAACAACTCTTATGGAAATTTTAATAAGATGCCCTCTGAATTTGAGAGTGGTGTTAAAGAGTTTATGAATTCACAAAAGAATTTTAATACTTTGCTTGAAGAGAAATTGCTTAAAGTTGATGATTTGGCTAGGAACGTTGATAGAATTTCTTTTGAGGTTGATTCTTTAAAGCTTAGATCTATTCCTCCTAAGCATGATATCAATGAGTCTCTCAAAGCCATGATAATTTCCATTGATGAGTGCAAGGAAAGAACCGCTAGGACGCGTGCTATGAAAGATGCCTTTATTAAAGTGTGTTATTCCAATTCCTATGAAAATCAAGATGAAGATCTAAAAGTTATTGATGTGTCTCCTATTAAATCTTTGTTTTGCAATATAAATCTTGATGAAACTGAATATGATCCACCCTTACCTAGAAGGCGTTCTAAGAATTCGGAGTATTTAGATCTTAATGGTGAAATTGATAAAAGTGGGATTAAAAGAAATAAAACCCTATATGTTGCTAAACCCACTATATTGGATTTCAAGGAATTTAATTATGAAAATTTCTCTTTAATTGATTGTATTTCCTTGTTGCAATCAGTGCTAATTCTCCTCATGCTTATAGTCAAAATAAAGCCTTTACCGAACATATCATTGATGCCTTGATGCAATCTTATGAAGAAAAACTTGAGTTGAAAGTTTATATCCCTAGAAAACTTTATGATGAGTGGGAACCTACTATTAAAATTAAAATTAAAGATTATGAGTTTTATGCTTTGTGTGATTTGGGTGATAGTGTTCCCAAAACTTTGTGTGATTTGCTAGATTTCTGTGATTTTGACGATAGCTCTCTAAATTTGCATCTTCCGGATTCCACTATTAAGAAACCTATGGGAAGAATTAATGATGTTCTTATTGTTGCAAATAGGAATTATGTGCCCGTAGATTTTATCGTTCTTGATATAGATTGCAATCCTTCTTGCCCTATTATTCTCGGTAGACCTTTCCTTAGAACGGTTGGTGCAATTATTGGTATGAAGGAAGGGAATATTAGATTTCAATTTCCATTAAAAAAGGGCATGGAACACTTACCTAGAAAGAAAATAAAATTCCCATATGAATCTATCATGAGAGCCACTTATGGATTGCCTACCAAAGATGGCAATACCTAGATCTATTCTTGCTTGTTAAGCCTAGCTAAGGGCGTTAAACGATAGCGCTTGTTGGGAGGCAACCCAATTTTATTTTTATTCCTTGCTTTTTGCTCCTGTTTAGTAATAAATAATTTATATAGCCTATGTTTTGGTTGTGTTTTTTGTGTTTAATTAGTTTTTGTGCCAAGTAGAACCGTTGGGAAGACTTGGGGAAAGTCTTGTTGAACTTGCTGTAAAAAACAGAAACTTTAGCGCTCACGAGAACTGTTGTCATTTTTATTTGGAAAGTGCTATTTAGTTAATTCATTTTGCAGATGATTAATAGATAAATTACTCACGTCCAGCAATTTATTTTATAATTTTTGGGGTTCCAGATCTTGCGCTAGCTACAGATTACTACAGACTGTTCTGTTTTTGACAGATTCTGTTTTTCGTGTGTTGTTTACTTATTTTGATGAATCTATGGCTAGTAAAATAGTTTATAAACCATAGAGAAGTTGGAATACAGTAGGTTTAACACCAATATAAATAAATAATGAGTTCATTACAGTACCTTGAAGTGGTCTTTTGTTTTCTTTCGCTAAAGGAGCTCACGAGATTTTCTACTTTAAGTTTTGTGTTGTGAAGTTTTCAAGTTTTGGGTAAAGATTTGATGGATTATGAAACAAGGAGTGGCAAGAGCCTAAGCTTGGGGATGCCCATGGCACTCCCAAGATAATCTAAGGACACCTAAAATCCAAATCTTGGGGATGTCCCAGAAGGCATCCCCTCTTTCGTCTAACTTTACTTGGAGCTATATTTTTATTCACCACATGATATGTGTTTTGCTTGGAGCGTCTTTTATGATTTGAGTATTTTCTTGTTATTCTACCACAATCATCCTTGCTGTACACACCTTTTTAGAGAGCCATACATGATTTGGAATTTGTTAGAATACTCTATGTGCTTCACTTATATCTTTTGAGCTTTATAGTTTTGCTCTAGTGCTTCACTTATATCTTTCAGAGCACGGTGGTGGATTTGTTTTATAGAAACTATTGATCTCTCATGCTTCACTTAGATTATTTTGAGAGTCTTAATAGCACGGTAATTTGCTTAAAATCCTAATATGCTTGGTATGCAAGATTAATAATAAAACTTTCTTATGAGTGTGTTGAATACTAAGAGAAGTTTGATGCTTGATGATTGTTTTGAGATATGGAGGTAATAATATCAAAGTCGTGCTAGTTGAGTAGTTGTGAAATTGAGAAATACTTGTGTTGAAGTTTGCAAGTCCCATAGCATGCACGTATGGTAAATGTTATGCAACAAATTTGAAACATGAGGTGTTATTTGATTGTCTTCCTTATGAATGGCGGTCGGGGACGAGCGATGGTCTTTTCCTATCAATCTATCCCCCTGGGAGCATGCGCGTAGTGCCGAGGTTTCTGATGACTTGTAGATTTTTGCAATAAGTATGTGAGTTCTTTATGACTAATGTTGAGTCCATGGATTATACGCACTCTCACCCTTCCATCCTTGCTAGCCTCTTCGGTACCGTGCATTGCCCTTTCTCACATTGAGAGTTGGCGCAAACTTCGTCGGTGCATCCAAACCCCGTGATATGATACGCCCTTTCACACATAAACCTCCTTATATCTTCCTCAAAACAACCACCATACCTACCTATTATGGCATTTCCATAGCCATTCCGAGATATATTGCCATGCAACTTTCCATCATTCTGTTCATCATGACACATTCATCATTGACATAGTATTTGTGGAAAAGCCACCGTTCATAATTCTTTCATACATGTCACTCTTGGTTCATTGCATTTCCCGGTACACCGCCGGAGGCATTCATGTAGAGTCATCTTTGTTCTAGTATCGAGTTGTAATCGTTGAGTTGTAAATAAATAGAAGTGTGATGATCATCATTATTAGAGCATTGTCCCAAGTGAGGAATAAAAAAAATAAAAAAAGAGAAAGGCCATAAAAAATAGAAGGCCCAAAAAAAGGAGAAAGGCCATAAAAAAGAGAAGGCCCAAAACAAATGAGAGAAAAAGAGAGAAGGGACAATGTTACTATCCTTTTACCACACTCGTGCTTCAAAGTAGCACCATGATCTTCATAGTAGAGAGTCTCTCATGTTATGACTTTCATATACTGGTGGGAATTTTTCATTATAGAACTTGGCTTGTATATTCCAACAATGGGCCTCCTCAAGTGTCCTAGGTCTTCGTGAGCAAGCAAGTTGGATGCACACCCACTAGTTTCTTTTGTTGAGATTTCATACATTTATAGCTCTAGTGCATCCGTTGCATGGCAATCCCTACTCCTTGCATTAACATCAATCGGTGGGCATCTCCATTGCCCATTGATTAGCCTCGTTGATGTGAGACTTTCTCCTTTTTGTCTTCTCCACATAACCCCCTTCATTATATTCTATTCCATCCATAGTCCTATGTCCACGGCTCGCGCTCATATATTGCGTGAAAGTTTATACGTCTGAGATTACTAAAGTATGAAACAATTGCTTGGCTTGTCATCGGGGTTGTGCATGATGAGAGCATTCTTGTGTGACGAAAATGAATTATGACTAAACTATATGATTTTGTAGGGATGAACTTTCTTTGGCCATGTTATTTTGAGAAGACATAATTGCTTAGTTAGTATGCTTGAAGTATTATCATTTTTATGTCAATATGAACTTTTGTCTTGAATCTTTCGTATCTGAATATTCATACCACAATTAAGAAGAATTACATTAAAATTATGCCAAGTAGCACTCCGCATCAAAAATTCTGTTTTTATCATTTACCTACTCGAGGACGAGCATGAATTAAACTTGGGGATGCTTGATATGTCTCCAACATATCTATAATTTTTGATTGCTCCATGCTATATTATCTACTGTTTTGGACTATATTGGGCTTTATTTTCCACTTTTATATTATTTTTGGGACTAACCTATTAACCGGAGGCCCAACCCAGAATTGCTGTTTTTTTGCCTATTTCAGTGTTTCGGAGAAACAGAATATCAAACGGAGTCCAAACGGAATGAAACCTTCGGGAACGTGATTTTCTCATCAGATAAGACCCAGGGGACTTGGACCCTCCGTCAAGAAAGCCACGAGGTGGTCACGAGGGTGGAGGGCGCCCCCCCTAGGGCACGCCCCCTGCCTCGTGGGCCCCTCAAAGCTCCACCGACGTACTCCTTCCTCCTATATATACCTACGTACCCCCAAACAATTGGGGACGAAGCCAAAAACCTAATTCCACCGCCGCACATCTGTATCATGTGCGTCCTCTCGTCACTCGGGTTGGCCTTCTTGACCGTCTGGGAGCGACTTGTGAATATGTGCTTGAAGAGGCCCCAATGTGGTCGACAACCCAAGAAGTTCTCGCACATGGACATGAAAGAAGCGAGGTACACGATGGTGTTTGGAGAGAAGGGGTGGAGTTGAGCCCCGAAGAAGTTCAAGAATCCGCGAAAAAAGGGTGGGTGGCAAAGAAAACCCGCGGTCGACATGGGTGGCAAGGAGAACGCACTCACCCTCCCACGACTGCGGCTCGGTCTTGTTCCCCGGGAGCTGCGCCGATTCATGGGGGATCAGTCCCCCCTCAACCAGATCGTCGATGTCATCTTGGCAGATCGTCGAGCGGATCTAGTCGCCCTGGATCCAGCCAGGTGGCAGACCGGACCTCGATGAGGATCCGCCCCGGCTGGTCCCCTTCCCTTTCACCTTCGCTGTCTCCTTCTTTGCACGCTCCAACGCCACCGTCTTCTCCTTCCCCATGGCAGCGAATCGAGTCTGAGCGAAGCTACGACGAGAGAAGAAGCAAGCGTAGCAGAGAAATCTGAGGAAGAGGAAGGGGAATGAGGGCGCACTGTTCAAAGGCCCTGGTCCAGTGCCTTATATAAGGACGCTTCCGAGTGACTAACTTGTAGGCCCGGATCATCTTATCAAATCCCGCAACAGTCGCGTGCGCGATACGTGGCGAAAAAGGTGGCACATGGATCGAGGCAACCTGCCTAATCCGTCCCGATTACCACGGCCTTCCCCGCCCGGTGCGCTTCCCAAAATTCGAATCCCGTGAGATCTGCGAATGGCAGAACAACCCGCCAGACGGAAGATTTTTTCCATATCAACACTCGAAACTTAACAACGAAAGTTCACTCGACAAAACCAAGAATGGATCAAGGCGACTGAACAAGCAGTTGAAGCCATCATGAAAGTTATTCGACCTCCGGGCGAGATATTCTTAAAGCACAAAAGCTGAATCAGAGGGGTAATCAACTCCTTCTCCACTCGAACCCTGAACCATTCGGGGGCTAATGATGAAGCCATGTACCTAGGGTAGGGTCATGGACCTGTCCTAGACACCCTCCCCTAGGACATCACCCTAAAGCCAAGACCATCCAAAGGGTACCATCATCCACTCGACCACAGATGTTCCACTCGGAAGAATCAATGTCACTCGACCGTCACAAAAGTCACTCGACAGGCAGGAGAGCTAAAGCCACTCTGCATGAACAACGGTCGAGCATTTACTTGTAGGCTTAATTGTCATTTATAGCACTTAAATACAGGCGTTACTGATGACCCACAAGTATAGGGGATCTATCGTAGTCCTTTCGATAAGTAAGAGTGTCGAACCCAACGAGGAGCAGAAGGAAATGATAAGCGGTTTTTAGCAAGGTATTCTCTGCAAGTACTGAAATAAGTGGTAACAGATAGTTTTGTGATAAGATAAATGGTAACGAGCAACAAGTAACAAAAGTAAATAAAGTGCAGCAAGGTGGCCCATTCCTTTTTGTAGCAAAGGACAAGCCGGAACAAACTCTTATAATAGGAAAAGCTCTCCCGGGGACACATGGGAATATCGTCAAGCTAGTTTTCATCATGTTCATATGATTCGCGTTCGATACTTTGATAATTTGATATGTGGGTGGACCAGTGCTTGGGTGCTGTTCTTACTTGAACAAGCGTCCCACTTATGATTAACCTCTATTGCAAGCATCCGCAACTACAACAAAAGTATTAAGGTAAACCTAACCATAGCATGAAACATGTGGATCCAAATCAGCCCCTTATGAAGCAACGTATAAACTAGGGTTTAAGCTTCTGTCACTCTAGCAACCCATCATCTACTTATTACTTTCCAATGCCTTCCTCTAGGCCCAAATAATGGTGAAGTGTTATGTAGTCGACGTTCACATAACACCACCAGAGGCTAGACAACATACATCTTATCAAAATATCAAACGAATACCAAATTCACATGACTACTAATAGCAAGACTTCTCCCTTGTCCTCAGGAACAAACGTAATTACTCACAAAGCATATTCATGTTCATAATCAGAGGGGTAATAATATGCATATAGGATCTGAACATATGATCTTCCACCAAATAAACCAACTAGCATCAACTACAAGGAGTAATCAACACTACTAGCAACCTACTAGCACCAATCCCGGACTTTGAGACAAGAATTGGATACAAGAGATGAACTAGGGTTTGGAGATGAGATGGTGCTGGTGAAGATGTTGATGGAGATTGCCCTCTCCCGATGAGAGGAGCGTTGGTGATGATTTCCCCCTCCGGGAGGGAAGTTTCCCCGTAGAACAGCTCTGCCGGAGCTCTAGATTGGATCCGCCAAGGTTTCGCCTCGTGGCGGCAGAGTCTCGTCCCGAAAGTTCCTTCTTATTTTTTTCTCATCGAAAGACTTCATATAGGAGAAGATGGATGTCGGAGAGCCACCAGGGGGCCCACGAGGTAGGGGGCGCGCCCTAGGGGGGGCGTCCCCACCCTCATGAGCAGGGTGTGGGCCCCCTGGACTTCATCTTTGGCGAGGATTTTTCTTTCTTTATTTTAAGACGTTCCGTGGAGTTTGAGGACTTTTGGAGTTGCGCGGAATAGGTCTCTAATATTTGCTCCTTTTCCAGCCCAGAATTCCAGCTGCCAGCATTCTCCCTCCTTATGTAAACCTTGTAAAATAAGAGAGAATAGCCATAAGTATTGTGACATAAAGTGAAATAACAGTCCATAATGCAATAAATATCGATATAAAAGCATGATGCAAAATGGACGTATCAACTCCCCCAAGCTTAGACCTCGCTTGTCCTCAAGCGAAAAGCCGATAACAATAAATATGTCCTCATGTTTAGAGGTAGAGGTGTCGATAAAAATAAAATACGGACATGAAGGCATCATGATTATTCTCATAACAACAATATATATAGATTTTGTCATATGATTACTTATGTTCAAGTGATGATCTATTCACAATGCAAAAGTATAAATCATAAACCTTATTGGGCTCCGACAAACCATAATCTCAGTCATTGAAGCAATTGCAATTTATCATAACATCGGAAAGAGTCTATGTCAGAGCTAAAAAGCAAGTCCACATACTCAACTATCATTTAGTCCTCCATAATTGCTAACACTCACGCAATACTTGTGGTTACGGAGTTTTAGTCGGACATAGAGAAAGATAGGGGCTTATAGTTTTGCCCCACAACCTTTTACCTCAAGGGTAATGTCAACAATAATGGTTCATGCTCCCCTACATCCAATTAGATATATATATATATATATATATGTATATATATATATATATATATATATAGTGTTATTATTCATCACCCAGGGTGCAGAATAAGTTATTCTTCACCCGAGGTAATCTTACGATCATTTCATAATTAAATTACGTTTGGAATTCAAATAGTTACATTTCTATTGATTCACTACGTAAAATTTGACATAAGAAAATAAAAATATAGGTCATAAGACAAGAAAATTTGCAGTTTATGTGTATTTTAGACTATGTTTTTATGTTTGTAATTTTACATAACATAAAATATTTTTTACGGTGAATATATATTTTCTTACGGTCTCTTTTTGCGTCGGAAATAAGACAAAACTTACGAAACGTAAAATTACGGTGCATTGATGGTAAAATAGAGGGGGGGTGAAGAATAACTATTTCTCACCCAGGATGACGAATAGCGCGACCCTATATATATATATATATATATATATATATATATATATATATATATATATATATATCATGTTCTTTCCAACATGCTGAGCTTGCCAAAGGATAAAATGAAAAAGAAAAGGTGAAGATCACCATGACTCTTGCATAAGGTAGAAGATAATAATAAAGGATAGGCCCTTCGCAGAGGGAAGCAGAGGTTGCCATGCGCTTTTATGGTTGGATGCATAAAATCTCAATGCGAAAGAACGTCACTTTATATTGCCCCTTGTGATATGAACCTTTATTATGCAGTCTATCGCTTTTATACTTCCACATCACAAGATCGTATAAAGCTTATTTCTCCCTCACCAATCAATCATACATATTTAGAGCAATTTTTATTGCTTTGCACCGATGACAACTTACTTGAAGGATCTTACTCAATCCATAGGTAGATATGGTGGACTCTCATGGCAAAACTGGTTTAAGGGTATTTGGAAGCACAAGTAGTATTTCTACTTAGTGCTGAGAATTTGGCTAGCATGAGGGGGAAAGGCAAGCTCAACAAGTTAGAGGATCCATGACAACATACTTTATCTTAGATATAAGAAAGGCATAACTCATTACGTTGTCTTCCTTGTCCAACATCAACTCTTTAGCATGTCATATTTTAATGAGTGCTCCCAATCATAAAAGATGTCAATGATAATATATCTATATGTGAAAACCTCTCTTTCCTTATTACTTCCTATTAATTGCAACAATGACCAAAGTTATGTCAGCCAACTCCCAACAACTTTTAATCATCATACTCTTTCTATGTGAAGCCATTACTCTCAATAAGATCAATATGAACTTTTTGTTTATTTTTATTCTTTTTCTCTTTTATTTTATTCACCCAAGATCATGGCAAAATAATAAAGCCCTTGACTCAACACTAATCTTTATTATATATAGTTCACGGACTCGATTACAAAGAGAGATCAAAAGGCAAAACTCAAAACTAGATCATGCCATAAACTTTATTCTACTAGATCAAGATACTACTAATAGGATCGAACTAACAAAAAATGATAAAGATAGGAGTTGTGATGGTGATACGATACCGGGGCACCTCCCCCAAGCTTGGCAGTTGCCAAGGGGAGTGCCCATACCCATGTGATTATATCTCCTTGATTGGTGAAGAAGGTGGTGGTGATGTTGGCTTAGTTGATGGCTTAGGCTTCTCCCTTAATTTGCGCTTGAGGATGGCATTTTGATCCCTCAGATCATCAATCTCCCACTCCAGGGTTAATATCTTTTTGCATAGGTCCTGCTTATTTTCCTGCAAGAGACGAAAAGGGATAAACTCGAACTTGGGTTTCTTTACCCTATCAGGGAGGCTTGACTTTTTGAACTCCACGTGCATGTCCCCAGGTTGAGGTAATGGTGCTTCATCTTCATCTGAACTCGTCTCCTCCTTCCCCTTGGGTTCATAGTCCTCTTCTTCCTCCGTGGTCCATCCATCGTGTTCCACATCTCCATAGACTTTGGGATTTGCTAAGTAATCATCCACATAGCTTTCTCCTTCTGAATCCTGGGAAGACATGTTGATTTAATCTGCAACGGGACAGCTCGAAACAAAAACAGAGGATATTTGCGTGATACGGGAGTTGATACGTCTCCAACGTATCTATAATTTTTTATTGCTCCATGCTATATTATCTACTGTTTTGGACTATATTGGGCTTTATTTTCCACTTTTATATTATTTTTGGGACTAACCTATTAACTGGAGGCCCAACCCAGAATTGATGTTTTTTTTGCCTATTTCAGTGTTTCGGATAAACAGAATATCAAACGGAGTCTAAACGGAATAAAATCTTCGGAAATGTGATTTTCTCACCGAACGTGATCCAGGAGACTTGGACCCTACTGCAAAGGATCAAAGAGGTGGTCACGAGGGTGGGGGCGCCCTCCTGCCTCGTGGGCCCCTCGGTGCTCCACCGACGTACTCCTTCCTCCTATATATACACATGTACCCCCAAATGATCAGAACAGGAGCCAAAAACCTAATTCCACCGCCACAACTTTCTGTATCCACGAGATCCCATCTTGGGGCCTGTTCTGGAGCTCCGTCGGAAGAGGGCCATCATCACAGAGGGATTCTACATCATCCTAGCCCCTCCGATGAAGTGTGAGTAGTTTACCTCAGACCTTCGGGTCCATAGTTAGTAGCTAGATGGCTTCTTCTCTCTCTTTGAATCTCAATACAAAGTTCTCCCCCTCTCTCGTGGAGATCCATTCGATGTAATATTCTTTTTGCGGTGTGTTTGTTGAGACCGATGAATTGTGGGTTTATGATCAAGTCTATCTATGAATAATATTTGAATCTTCTCTTAATAGTTTTATGCATGATTGGTTATCTTTGCAAGTCTCTTCGAATTATCCGTTTGGTTTGGCCAACTAGATTGGTAGTTCTTGCCATGGGAGAAGTGCTTAGCTTTGGGTTCGATCTTGCGGTGTCCTTACCCAGTGACAGAAGGGGCAGCAAGGCACGTATTGTATCGTTGCCATCGAGGATAACAAGATGGGGTTTATTTCATATTGCGTGAATTTATCTCTCTACATCATGTCATCTTGCTTAAAGCGTTACTCTGTTTTAAACTTAATACTCTAGATGCATGCTGGATAGCGGTCGATGAGTGGAGTAATAGTAGTAGATGCAGAATCGTTTCGATCTACTTGTCACGGACGTGATGCCTATATACATGATCATGCCTAGATATTCTCATAATTATGCACGATTCTATCAATTGCTCAACAGTAATTTTTTTCACCCACCGTAGAATATTTATGCTCTTGAGAGAAGCCACTAGTGAAATCTATGGCCTCCGGGTCTATTCTCATCATATCAATCTACATCACTTTTATATTGTTTTGCTATTTACTTTGCTTTACTTTTTACTTTGCATCTTTATATCAAAAATACCAAAAATATTCTATCTATCAGATCTCACTCTCGTAAGTGACCGTGAAGGGCTTGACAACCCCTAATCGCGTTGGTTGCGAGTAGCTATCGCTTTGTGCAGGTACGAGGGACTTGAGCGTGGGCTCCTATTGGATTGATACCTTGGTTCTCAAAAACTGAGGGAAATACTTACGCTACTCTGCTGCATCATCCCTTCCTCTTCGGGGAAAACCAACACAAGCTCAAGACGTAGCAAGAAGGATTTCTGGCGCTGTTGCCGGGGAGTCTACGCAAAAAGTCAATATACCAAGTACCCATCACAATCCCTATCTCTCGCATTACATTATTTGCCATTTGCCTCTCGTTTTCCTCTCCCCCCAATTCACCCTTGTCATTTTATTCGCCCTCTCTCTCGCTATCCTCCCTCTCTGTTTGCCTCTTTTGTCCGCTTGCTTTTTGTTTGCTCGTGTGTTAGATTGCTTGTTTGTCGCAATGGCTCAAGATACTACTAAATTGTGCGACTTCACCAATACCAATAATAATGATTTCCTTAGCACTCCGATTGCTCCTCTTACCGATGCTGAATCTTGTGAAATTAATACTGCTTTGTTGAATCTTGTTATGAAAGATCAATTCGCCGCCTTCCTAGCGAAGATGCCTCTACTCATCTGAATAGCTTCGTTGATTTATGTGATATGCAAAAGAAAAAAAGATGTAAATAATGATGTCATTAAATTGAAGCTATTTCCCTTTTCGCTTAGAGATCGTGCTAAAGCTTGGTTTTTGTCTTTGCCTAAGAATAGTATTGATTCATGGAACAAGTGCAAAGATGCTTTTATCTCTAAGTATTTTCCTCCCGCTAAGATCATCTCTCTTAGAAACGATATTATGAACTTTAAACAACTTGATCATGAACATGTTGCACAAGCTTGGGAGAGAATGAAATTAATGATACGTAATTGTCCTACTCATGGTTTGAATTTGTGGATGATTATACAAAAAAATTATGCTGGATTGAATTTTGCTTCTAGAAATCTTTTAGATTCGGCCGCAGGAGGCACTTTTATGGAAATCACTTTAGGAGATGCTACTAAACTCCTAGATAATATTATGGTTAATTATTCTCAATGGCATACTGAAAGAACTTCTAATAAAAAGGTGCATGCGATAGAAGAAATTAATGTATTGAGTGAAAAGATGGATGAACTTATGGAATTATTTGCTAATAAGAGTGTTTCTTCTGATCCTAATGATATGCCTTTGTCTACTTTGATTGAGAATAACAATGATTCTATGGATGTGAATTTTGTTGGTAGGAATAATTTTGGTAATAACGCTTATAGAGGGAATTTTAATCCTAGGCCATATCCTAGTAATCCTTCTAATAGTTATGGGAATTCCTACAACAACTCTTATGGAAATTATAATAAGATGCCCTCTGATTTTGAATCTAATATTAAAGAATTTATTTCTTTGCAAAAGAATTTTAACGCTATGATTGAAGAAAAATTGCTTAAGATTGATGATTTGGCTAGGAACGTTGATAGAATTGCTCTTGATGTTGATGCTTTGAAACTTAGATCTATTCCACCTAAGCATGATATCAATGAGTCTCTTAAAGCCATGAGAATTTCAATTGATGAGTGTAAAGAAAGAACAGCTAGGATGCGTGCTTCCAAAGATGCCTTTATTAAAGCGTGTTCTACCAATTCCTATGAAAGTAATGATGAAGATCTAAAAGTTATTGATGTGTCTCCCATTAAATATTTATTTTGCAATATGAATCTTGATGAAACTGAATATGATCTTCCTTTACCTAGAAGGCGTTCTAAAAATTCAGAGTATTTAGATCTTAATGATGAAATTGATGAAAGTGGGATTGAAAGAAATAAAAATCTAGATGTTGCTAAACCCACTATATTGGATTTCAAGGAATTTAATTATGAAAATTGCTCTTTGATTGATTGTATTTCCTTGCTGCAATCCGTGCTAAATTCTCCACATGCTTATAGTCGAAATAAAGCCTTCACCGAACATATTGTTGATGCCTTGATGCAATCTTATGAAGAAAAACTTGAGTTGAAAGTTTCTATCCCTAGAAAACTTTATGATGAGTGGGAACCAACTATTAGAATTAAAATTAAAGATCATGATTTTTATGCTTTGTGTGATTTGGGTGCTAGTGTCTCTACTATTCCCAAGACTTTGTGTGATTTACTAGATTTTCGTAATTTTGATGATTGCTCTCTAAACTTGCATCTTGCGGATTCCACTATTAAGAAACCTATGGGAAGAATTAATGATGTTCTTATTGTTGCAAATAGGAATTATGTGCCCGTAGATTTCATTGTTCTTGATATAGATTGCAATCCTTCTTGCCCTATTATTCTTGGTAGACCTTTCCTTAGAACGGTTGGTGCGATTATTGATATGAAGGAAGGGAATATTAGATTTCAATTTCCATTAAAAAAGGGCATGGAACACTTTACAAGAAAGAAAATAAAATTACCTTATGAAACTATCATGAGAGCCACTTATGGATTGCCTACCAAAGATGGCAATACCTAGATCTATCCTTGCTTGTTATGCCTAGCTAGGGACGTTAAACGATAGCGCTTGTTGGGAGGCAACCCAATTTTATTTTTATTCCTTGCTATTTGCTCCTGTTTAGTAATAAATAAATTATTTAGCCTCTGTTTAGGTTGTGTTTTTTGTGTTTAATTAGTGTTTGTGCCAAGTAGAACCGTTGGGAAGACTTGGGGAAAGTCTTGTTGAACTTGCTGTAAAAAACAGAAACTTTAGCGCTCACGAGAAATGCTGCCATTTTTATGTAAATAGTTCTTTTTAGTTAATTCTTTTTGCAGATGATTAATAGATAAATTACTCACGTCCAGAAATTTATTTTAGAATTTTTGGGGTTCCAGATCTTGCGCTAACTACAGATTACTACAGACTGTTCTGTTTTTGACAGATTCTGTTTTTCGTGTGTTGTTTGCTTATTCTGATGAATCTATGGCTAGTAAAATAGTTTATAATCCATAGAGAAGTTGGAATACAGTAGGTTTAACACCAATATAAATAAAGAACAAGTTCATTACAGTACCTTGAAGTGGTCTTTTGTTTTCTTTCGCTAACGGAGCTCACGAGTTTTCTATTTTGAGTTTTGTGTTGTGAAGTTTTCAAGTTTTGGGTGAATTCTTTTGATGGATAATGGAACAAGGAGTGGCAAGAGCCTAAGCTTGGGGATGCCCATGGCACCCCCAAGATAATCCAAGGACACCAAAAAGTTAAATCTTGGGGATGCCCCGGAAGGCATCCCCTCTTTTCGTCCACTTCCATCGGTAATTTACTTGGAGCTATATTTTTATTCACCAACATGATATGTGTTTTGCTTGGAGCGTCTTGTATTATTTGTGTCTTTGTTTGCTAGTATACCACAATCATCCTTGTTGTACACACCTTTTGAGAGAGCCATACATGAATTAAAATTTGATAGAATACTCTATGTGCTTCACTTATATCTTTTGAGCTAGATAATTTTGCTCTATGTGCTTCACCTATATCCTTTGAGCTAGATAATTTTGCTCTATGTGCTTCACTTAGATCTTTTAGAGCACGGTGGTGGATTCGTTTTAAAGAAACTATTTATCTCTCATGCTTCACTTAAATTATTTTGAGAGTCTCTTAATAGCATGGTAATTTGCCTAATAATAATATGCTTGGTATTCTAGGTTTGTGAAACTTTCTTTTGAGTGTGTTGAATACTAAGAAAAGATTGAAGCATGATAATTGTTTTGAGATATGGAGGTGATAATATTAAAGTCATGCTAGTTGAGTAGTTGTGAATTTAAAGAATACTTGTGTTGAAGTTTGTGATTCCCGTAGCATGCACGTATGGTGAACCGTTATGTGATGAAGTCGAAGCATGATTTATTTATTGATTGTCTTCCTTATGAGTGGCGGCCGGGGACGAGCGATGGTCTTTTCCTACCAATCTATCCCCCTAGGAGCATGCGCGTAATACTTTGCTTTGATAACTTCTAAATTTTTGCAATAAGTATATGAGTTCTTTATGACTAATGTTGAGTCCATGGATTATACGCACTCCCACCCATCCACCCTTGCTAGCCTCTCTAATACCGCGCAACTTTCGCCGGTATCATACACCTACCATATACCTTCCTCAAAACAGCCACCATACCTACCTATTATGGCATTTCCATAGCCATTCCGATATATATTGCCATGCAACTTTCCACCATCTAGTTTATCATGACACATCCATCATTGTCATATTTCTTAGCATGATCATGTAGTTGACATAGTATTTGTGGCAAAGCCACCGTTCATAATTCTTTCATACTTGTCACTCGTGATTCATTGCATATCCCGGTACACCGCCGGAGGCATTTATATAGAGTCATACTTTGTTTTAGTATCGAGTTGTAATCATTGAGTTGTAAATAAATAGAAGTGTGATGATCATCATTATTAGAGCATTGTCCCAGTGAGGAAAGAATGATGGAGACTATGATTCCCCCACAAGTCGGGATGAGACTCCGGACGAAAAAAAGGGGGGCCATAAAAAAGGAAAAGGCCCAAATAAAAAAATGATGAGAGAAAAAGAGAGAAGGGACAATGTTACTATCCTTTTACCACACTTGTGCTTCAAAGTAGCACCATGAAATAGCAAGTCTCATATATTGTGCTTCAAAGTAGCACCATGTTCTTCATATAGAGAGTCTCATATGTTGTCACTTTCATATACTAGTGGGAATTTTACGTTATAGAACTTGGCTTGTATATTCCAATGATGGGCTTCCTTAAATTGCCCTAGGTCTTCGTGAGCAAGCAAGTTGGATGCACACCCACTAGTTTCTTTTGTTGAGCTTTCATACATTTATAGCTCTAGTGCATCCGTTGCATGGCAATCCCTACTCACTCACATTGATATCTATCGATGGGCATCTCCATAGCCCGTTGATGTGAGACTATCTTCTCCTTTTTTGTCTTCTCCACAACCACCATTCTATTCCACCTATAGTGCTATGTCCATGGCTCACGCTCATGTATTGCGTGAAGATTGAAAAAGTTTTGAAAAAGTTAGAGTATGAAACAATTGCTTGGCTTGTCATCGGGGTTGTGCATGATTTAAATACTTTGTGTGGGGAAGATGGAGCATAACCAGACTATATGATTTTGTAGGGATAACTTTCTTTGGCCATGTTATTTTGAGAAGACATAATTACTTTGTTACTATGCTTGAAGTATTATTATTTTCGATGTCAATATAAACTTTTGTCTTGAATCTTTCTAATCTAAATATTCATACCACAATTAAGAAGATTTGCATTGAAATTATGCCAAGTAGCACTCCGCATAAAAAATTCTCTTTTTATCATTTACCTACTCGAGGACGAGCAGGAATTAAGCTAGGGGATGCCTGATACGTCTCCAACATATCTATAATTTTTGATTGCTCCATGCTATATTATCTACTGTTTTGGACTATATTGGGCTTTATTTTCCACTTTTATATTATTTTTGGGACTAACCTATTAACCGGAGGCCCAGCCCAGAATTGTTGTTTTTTGCCTATTTCAGTGTTTCGGATAAACAGAATATCAAACGGAGTCCAAACGGAATAAAATCTTTGGAAACGTGATTTTCTCACCGAACGTGATCCAGGAGACTTGGACCCTACTGCAAGGGATCAAAGAGGTGGTCACGAGGGTGGGGGGCGCGCCCCCTGCCTCGTGGGCCCCTTAGTGCTCCACCGACGTACTCCTTCCTCCTATATACACACACGTACCCCCAAACGATCAGAACAGGAGCCAAAAACCTAATTCCACCGCCGCAACTTTCTGTATCCACGAGATCCCATCTTGGGGCCTGTTCCGGAGCTCCACCGGAAGAGGGCCGTCATCACAGAGGGCTTCTACATCATCCTAGCCCCTCCGATGAAGTGTGAGTAGTTTACCTCAGACCTTCGGGTCCATAGTTAGTAGCTAGATGGCTTCTTCTCTCTCTTTGAATCTCAATACAAAGTTCTCCCCCTCTCTCGTGGAGATCTATTCGATGTAATCTTCTTTTTGCGGTGTGTTTGTTGAGACCGATGAATTGTGGGTTTATGATCAAGTCTATCTATGAATAATATTTGAATCTTCTCTGAATTCTTTTATGCATGATTGGTTATCAATATGAACTTTTTGTTTCTTTTTATTCTTTTTCTCTTTTATTTTATTCACCCAAGATCATGGCAAAATAATAAAGCCCTTGACTCAACACTAATCTTTATTATATATAGTTCATGGACTCGATTACAAAGAGAGATCAAAAAGCAAAACTCAAAACTAGATCATGCCATAAACTTTATTCTACTAGATCAAGATACTACTAATAGGATCGAACTAAGAAAAACGATAAAGATAGGAGTTGTGATGGTGATACAATACCGGGGCACCTCCCCAAAGCTTGGCAGTTGCCAAGGGGAGTGCCCATACCCATGTGATTATATCTCCTTGATTGGTGAAGAAGGTGGTGGTGATGTTGGCTTAGTTGATGGCTTAGGCTTCTCCCTTAATTTGCGCTTGAGGACGGCATTTTGATCCCTCAGATCATCAATCTCCCACTCCAGGGTTAATATCTTTTTGCATAGGTCCTGCTTATTTTCCTACAAGAGACGGAAAGGGATAAACTCGAACTTGGGTTTCTTTACCCTATCAGGGAGGCTTGACTTTTTGAACTCCACGTGCATGTCCCCAGGTTGAGGTAATGGTGCTTCATCTCCATCTGAACTCGTCTCCTCCTTCCCCTTGGGTTCATAGTCCTCTTCTTCCTCCATGGTCCATCCATCGTGTTCCACATCTCCATAGACTTTGGGATTTGCTAAGTAATCATCCACATAGCTTTCTCCTTTTGAATCCTGGGAAGACATGTTGATTTAATCTGCAACGGGACAGCTCGAAACAAAAACAGAGGATATTTGCGTGATACGGGAGTTGATACGTCTCCAACGTATCTATAATTTTTTATTGCTCCATGCTATATTATCTACTGTTTTGGACTATATTGGGCTTTATTTTCCACTTTTATATTATTTTCGGGACTAACCTATTAACCGGAGGCCCAGCCCAGAATTGATGTTTTTTGCCTATTTCAGTGTTTCAGATAAATAGAATATCGAACGGAGTCCAAACGGAATAAAATCTTCAGAAACGTGATTTTCTCACCGAACGTGATCCAGGAGACTTGGACCCTACTACAAGGGATCAAAGAGGTGGTCACGAGGGTGGGGGCGCCCCCCTGCCTCGTGGGCCCCTTGGTGCTCCACCGACGTACTCCTTCCTCCTATATATACACACGTACCCCCAAATGATCAGAACATGAGCCAAAAACCTAATTCCACCACTGCAACTTTCTGTATCCACGAGATCCCATCTTGGGGCCTGTTCCGGAGCTCCACCGGAAGAGGGCCGTCATCACGGAGGGCTTCTACATCATCCTAGCCCCTCCGATGAAGTGTGAGTAGTTTACCTCAGACCTTCGGGTCCATAGTTAGTAGCTAGATGGCTTCTTCTCTCTCTTTGAATCTCAATACAAAGTTCTCCCCCTCTCTCGTGGAGATCTATTCGATGTAATCTTCTTTTTGCGGTGTGTTTGTTGAGACCGATGAATTGTGGGTTTATGATCAAGTCTATCTATGAATAATATTTGAATCTTCTCTGAATTCTTTTATGCATGATTGGTTATCTTTGCAAGTCTCTTCGAATTATCCGTTTGGTTTGGCCAACTAGATTGGTAGTTCTTGCCATGGGAGAAGTGCTTAGCTTTGGGTTCGATCTTGCGGTGTCCTTACCCAGTGATAGAAGGGGCAGCAAGGCACGTATTGTATCGTTGCCATCGAGGATAACAAGATGGGGTTTATTTCATATTGCATGAATTTATCTCTCTACATCATGTTATCTTGCTTAAAGCGTTACTCTGTTTTTAACTTAATACTCTAGATGCATGCTGGATAGCGGTCGATGAGTGGAGTAATAGTAGTAGATGCAGAATCGTTTCGATCTACTTGTCACGGACGTGATGCCTATATACATGATCATGCCTAGATATTCTCATAATTATGCACGATTCTATAACTTGCTCAACAGTAATTTGTTCACCCACCATAGAATACTTATGCTCTTGAGGGAAGCCACTAGTGAAACCTATGGCCTCCGGGTCTATTCTCATCATATCAATCTCCATCACTTTTATATCGTTTTTCTATTTACTTTGCTTTACTTTTTTACGTTGCATCTTTATATCAAAAATATCAAAAATATACTATCTATCAGATCTCACTCTCGTAAGTGACCTTGAAGGGCTTGACAACCCCTAATCGCGTTGGTTGCGAGTAGCTATCGCTCTGTGCAGGTACGAGGGACTTGAGAGTGGGCTCCTATAGGATTGATACCTTGGTTCTCAAAAACTGAGGGAAATACTTACGCTACTCTGCTGCATCACCCCTTCCTCTTCGGGGAAAACCAACGCAAGCTCAAGACGTAGCAGGAGTCAAAACCTTCGGGAGGTTATATAATGAATTTTTACTGACCAAAATATGCAATGTGCAAGAAAACGGAGTCCGGAAGGCACACGAGGTGCTCACGAGGTAGGGGGGCTCGCCCAGGGGGTAGGGCTAGCCCACCACCCTCGTGGGGCCCTCATGTCCTTCCCGGACTGCTACTTATTTTTCTATTTTTCTAAATATTCCAAACGGAGAGATATTGCCTTAAAAATTGTTTTGGAGTCGGTTTACTTACCGTACCACATACCTATTCCTTTTCGGAGTCTGAAACGTTCCGGAAAGTGTCCCTTATGTATTCCTCCGGGGTTACGGTTTCAATAATATTGGTTTCAACATTTATGGGATTACTTGAGATATAATGTTTAATTCTTTGACCGTTTACCACCTTCGGATTTGTGCCCTCGAAGTTGTTGATTTTTATGGCACCGGAACGATAGACCTCTTCGATAACATAGGGGCCTTCTCATTTAGAGAGAAGTTTCCATGCAAAAAATCTTAAACGAGAGTTGTATAACAATACATAATCACCTACATTAAACTCACGCTTTTGTATCCTTTTGTCATGCCATCTTTTAACTTTTTCTTTAAACAACTTGGCATTTTCATAAGCCTAGGTTCTCCATTCATCAAGTGAGCTAATATCAAATAATCTCTTCTCACCGGCAAGTTTGAAATCATAATTAAGCTCTTTAATAGCCCAATATGCCTTATGTTCTAGTTCGAGAGGTAAGTGACATGCTTTTCCATAAACCATTTTATACGGAGACATACCCATTGGATTTTTGTATGCAGTTCTATATGCCCATAATGCATCATCAAGTTTCTTAGACCAATTCTTTCTAGACCTATTAACAGTCTTTTGCAAAATTAATTTTAGCTCTCTATTGCTCAACTCTACTTGACCACTAGACTGTGGGTGATAAGGAGATGCAATTCTATGATTAACATCATATCTAGCAAGCATTTTATGGAAAACACCATGAATAAAGTGTGAACCCCCATCAGTCATTAAATATCTAGGGACTCCAAACCTCGGAAAAATAACTTCTTTAAGCATTTTAATAGAAGTGTTATGATCAACACTACTAGTTGGAATAGCTTCTACCCACTTAGTAACGTAATCAACAACAACTAGAATATGTGTGTATCCATTAGAGGCAGGAAAAGGTCCCATATAATCAAAGCCCCAAACATCAAATGGTTCAATAACAAGAGAATAATTCATAGGCATTTCTTGACGTCTACTAATATTACCAATTCTTTGACAATCATCACAAGACAAGACAAACTTACGGGCATCCATGAAGAGAGTAGGCCAATAAAAGCCAGATTGCAGTACCTTATGTGCAGTTCTATCTCTAGCGTGGTGTCCTCCATAAGACTCGGAATGACACTTGCATAGGATCTGTTCCTGTTCATGCTCAGGTACACAACATCTAATAACACCATCTACTCCTTTATAAAGATGTGGGTCATCCCAAAAGTAATGTCTCAAATCATAGAAGAACTTTTTCTTTTGCTGATATGTGAAGCTAGGTGGTATAAACTTGGCAACAATATAATTAGCATAATCAGCATACCATGGAGTACTACGAGAAGTACTTATAACATTTAATTGCTCATCAGGAAAGTTATCATTAATAGGCAGTGGGTCATCAAGAATATTTTCTAACCTAGACAAGTTGTCTGCAACGGGGTTCTCAGCTCCCTTCCTATCAACAATATGCAAATCAAATTCTTGTAGCAAGAGAACCCATCTAATAAGTCTAGGTTTAGCATCTTTCTTTTCCATAAGGTATTTAATAGCAGCATGATCCGTTTGAATAGTTACTTTAGAATCAACAATATAAGATCTGAACTTATCATAAGCAAATACAACTGCTAAAAGCTCTTTTTCAGTAGTAGCATAATTTCTTTGAGCATTGTCTAGAGTCTTACTAGCATAATGAATAACATTTAATTTCTTATCAACTCTTTGCCCTAGAACAACACCTACAACATAATCACTGGCATCACACATAATTTCAAAGGGTAAATTCCAATCAGGTGGCTGAACAACAGGTGCAGAGACTAATGCTTTCTTAAGTATTTCAAATGCTTCTACACAATCATCATGAAAGACAAATGGTATATCTTTTTGCAATAAATTAGTCAGAGGCCGAGAAATTTTTGAGAAGTCCTTAATGAACCTCCTATAAAATCCAGCGTGACCAAGGAAACTTCTTATACCTTTGATGTCCTTGGGACATGGCATCTTGTCAATAGCATCAACCTTGGCTTTATCAACTTCAATACCTCTTTCAGAAACTTTGTGCCCCAAGACAATACCTTCTTTAACCATAAAGTGGCACTTTTCCCAATTCAAGACAAGATTAGTTTCTTCACATCTCTGCAAAACTCGATCAAGATTGCTCAAGCAATCATCAAAGGAGGAACCATAGACGGAAAAGTCATCCATGAAAACCTCACAAATCTTTTCACAAAAATCAGAGAATATAGCCATCATGCATCTTTGGAAGGTAGCAGGTGCATTACATAAACCAAAAGGCATACGTCTATAAGCAAAAGTACCAAAAGGGCATGTAAAAGTAGTCTTTGATTGATCTCTAGCCGACACAGGTATTTGAGAGAAACCAGAATAACCATCTAGAAAGCAATAATGTGTATGTTTGCATAATCTTTCTAGCATTCGATCAATAAAAGGTAAGGGGTAATGATCTTTCTTAGTAGCTTTATTTAATTTGCGGAAATCAATTACCATCCTATAACCTGTGATAATTCTTTGTGGAATCAATTCATCTTTATCATTAGGAACAACAGTAATACCTCCCTTCTTAGGGACACAATGGACATGACTTACCCACTCACTATCAGCAACGGGATAGATTATACCTGCCTCCAGAAGCTTAAGTATTTCTTTTCTTACCACTTCTTTCATTTGAGGATTCAGACGTCGTTGAGGATCACGAACTGGTTTGGCATCTGCTTCCAAATTTATTTTATGTTGACATAGAGTGGGACTAATTCCCTTAAGATCATCAAGAGTATATCCAATAGCAGCACGATGCTTCTTCAGAGTTTTCAATAATCTTTCTTCTTCATGCTCTGAAAGGTTAGCACTAATAATAACATGATATATCTTCTTTTCATCAAGATAAGCATATTTAAGATTATCAGGCAAAGGTTTAAGTTCAAACACGGGATCACCCTTGGGTGGAGGAGGATCTCCTAAAATTTCAATAGGCAAATTGTGTTGCAGAATAGGTTCCTGTTTCAAGAATACTTCATCTATTTCCCTTCGTTCATTCATGAACATATTATTTTCATGGTCTAGTAAATAGTGTTCTAAAGGATCACTAGGAGGTACGGCAATAGAAGCAAGCCCAATAATTTCATCCTTACTAGGCAATTCTTCCTCGCGATGTTGTTTACTGAATTTAGAGAAATTAAACTCATGAACCATATCATCCAAGCCAATAGTAACAACATTCTTTTCACAGTCTATCTTAGCATTAACATTATTTAAGAAGGGTCTACCAAATATAATGGGACAAAAGCTATCTTGCGGAGAAGTAAGATCAAGAAAATCAGCAGGATATTTAGTTTTCCCACACAAGACTTCAACATCTCTAACAATTCCAATTGGTGAAATAGTATCTCTATTAGCAAGTTTAATTATGACATCAATATCTTCTAACTCAATAGGTGCAATATCATGCATAATTTCTTTGTATAAGTCATGAGGTATAACACTAGCACTAGCACCCATATCACATACGCCATGATAACAATGATCTCCTATTTTAATAGAAATAACTGGCACACCTACCACAGGTCTAGGTTTATCTGTATCACGGGGTTTAGCAATTCTAGCAGTTTCTTCACAGAAATAAATAACATGCCCATCTATATTATCAGACAAGAGATCTTTAACAATAGCAATATTAGGTTCAACTTTAACTTGCTCAGGAGGTGTATATGTTCTAATATTGCTTTTACAAACCCAGTTGAAGCTTTAGCATGGTCCTTTATCCTAACAAGGAAAGGTGGTTTCTCAACATAAGTAGGAACAATAAGATCACTATAAGTGACAATCTTTTCTTCAAATTTAATAGGTGTGGCTACTTTTACTTCTATGGGAGGATGATATTTAAACCACTTCTCCTTAGGGAGATCAACATAAGTAGCAAAAGATTCACAGAAAGAAGCTACTATCTCAGAGTCAAGTCCATATTTAGTGCTAAACTTACGGAAAATATCGGTGTCCATAAAAGATTTAACACAATCAAACTTAGGTGTCATACCTGACTCTTTACCTTCGTCGAGGTCCCAATCTTCAGAGTTGCGTTTAATTCTATCCAATAAATTCCATCTGAATTCAATAGTCTTCATCATAAAAGATCCAGCACAAGAAGTACCGAGCATGGTGCGATTGTTTTCAGAAAGCCGAGCATATAAATTTTGCATAATTATTTCTCTTGAGAGCTCATGATTGGGGCATGAATATAACATTGATTTAAGCCTCCCCCAAGCTTGAGCGATGCTTTCTCCTTCGCGAGGCCAGAAATTATATATATAAATTGCGATCACGGTGAACAAGATGCATAGGGTAATACTTTTGATGAAATTCCAATTTCAATCTTTTATAGTCCCATGATCTCATATCATCACATAGCCTATACCATATCAATGTGTCTCCCTTCAAAGATAAAGGGAAGACCTTCTTCTTAGCAACATCATCGGGTATACCTGCAAGCTTAAATAATCCACAAACTTCATCCACATATATTAGGTGTTCATCAGGATGCTTTGTTCCATCTCCTGTAAAAGGATTAGCTAGCAGTTTTTCTATCATACCCGAAGGATACTCATAAGGAATTTCATTTTCAATAGGTTCAGTAGGTTGAGGAGCAACTCTTTGCTCTACTGGTCGGGGTGAAGATACCCCGAACAAGCCCCTCGGAGAATTACTTTCCATAGTAACAAGTAACAGTAAATTTCAGCACACTATATAAATTTTTCCCTACCAAAGGCGCTACACTCCCCGGCAACGGCGCCAGAAAAGAGTCTTGATGACCCACAAGTATAGGGGATCTATCGTAGTCCTTTTGATAAGTAAGAGTGTCGAACCTAACGAGGAGCAGAAGGAAATGATAAGCGGTTTTCAGCAAGGTATTCTCTGCAAGTACTGAAATAAGTGGTAACAGATAGTTTTGTGATAAGATAAATGGTAACGAGCAACAAGTAAGAAAAGTAAATAAAGTGCAGCAAGGTGGCCCAATCCTTTTTGTAGCAAAGGACAAGCCGGAACAAACTCTTATAATAGGAAAAGCGCTCCCGAGGACACATGGGAATATCGTCAAGCTAGTTTTCATCACGTTCATATGATTCGTGTTTGATACTTTGATAATTTGATATGTGGGTGGACCAGTGCTTGGGTGCTGTTCTTACTTGAACAAGCGTCCCACTTATGATTAACCTCTATTGCAAGCATCCGCAACTACAACAAAAGTATTAAGGTAAACCTAACCATAGCATGGAACATGTGGATCCAAATCAGCCCCTTACGAAGCAACGCATAAACTAGGGTTTAAGCTTCTGTCACTCTAGCAACCCATCATCAACTTATTACTTCCCAATGCCTTCCTCTAGGCCCAAATAATGGTGAAGTGTTATGTAGTCGACGTTCACATAACACCACTAGAGGCTAGACAACATACATCTTATCAAAATATCAAACGAATACCAAATTCACATGACTACTAATAGCAAGACTTCTCCCTTGTCCTCAGGAACAAACATAATTACTCACAGAGCATATTCATGTTCATAATCAGAGGGGTAATAATATGCATATAGGATCTGAACATATGATCTTCCACCAAATAAACCAACTAGCATCAACTACAAGGAGTAATCAACACTACTAGCAACCTACTAGCACCAATCCCGGACTTTGAGACAAGAATTGGATACAAGAGATGAACTAGGGTTTGGAGATGAGATGGTGCTAGTGAAGATGTTGATGGAGATTGCCCTCTCCCGATGAGAGGAGCGTTGGTGATGACAATGGTGATGATTTCCCCCTCCGGGAGGGAAGTTTCCCCGGCAGAACAGCTCTGCCGGAGCTCTAGATTGGATCCGCCAAGGTTCCGCCTCGTGGCTGCGGAGTCTCATCCCGAAAAGTTCCTTCTTATTTTTTTCTCATCGAAAGACTTCATATAGGAGAAGATGAACATCGGAGAGCCACCAGGGGGCCCACGAGGTAGGGGGCGCGCCCTAGGGGGGGCGCCTCCCACCCTCATGAGCAGGGTGTGGGCCCCCTGGCCTTCATCTTTGGCGAGGATTTTTCTTTATTTATTTTAAGACGTTCCATGGAGTTTCAGGACTTTTGGAGTTATGCAGAATAGGTCTCTAATATTTGCTCCTTTTCCAGCCCAAAATTCCAGCTGCCGGCATTCTCCCTCCTTATGTAAACCTTGTAAAATAAGAGACAATAGCCATAAGTATTGTGAAATAAAGTGAAATAACAGTCCATAATGCAATAAATATCGATATAAAAGCATGATGCAAAATGGACATATCAGTTACCAGTAACGTTCTCATCTTTATGTACCTTACACCCTTCGTAACTGAGGACGGGAGGGGCCTGACAAACTCTATATAAGCCACCCCCCTCCTCAGGGACAAGGGTTCGCACCCCCTGTAACTCACTCGCATATAATCCAGTCGACCACCTCCGGGCTCCAAGACGTAGGGCTGTTACTTCCTCCGAGAAGGGCCTGAACTCGTAAAACTTGCATGTACAACTCCTCCATAGCTAGGATCTTGCCTCTTCATCCCTACCCCCATTCTACTGTCAGACTTAGAACCACGACATCGACTACATGAGAAAGGACAAAAACATCACTGTTTACTGTAGATTATACAAGCAAACACAAGATGTTAGGGCAGGCTAGGGCTCGTGCTTGCTACCCCCTAGCTCCGCCACTGGCAACGATTGACCAAAATTTGTTTCGATCTATGAAAAACATAGACCCTTGAAGGTATTACGGATGGTTTTGTTTCATACTCGACATTCACTACTGTTATGGACATATACACATGCTTTTGTGAGGACCGAACAAGGGAACAGGAGCCGACGAGGAAGAAGGGGAAAGGAAGGGTAGTTGAAGTGGGACTAACTCTCAAGATGGTGGCGACACGACAATGACTGTCACTATGGAGAAAGGAACTGACATTGCACAAGTAATCGGTGTCTCTCCTTCCCTTACCCCCTCTATCGACAGTGGCTTAGGGGAAGGTCTTATCGGAACACAACAACACCCCAATCTGATGTCAACATTGGTGGCAAGGGGGACACTTGATTTTGGTTGGATCATGTGTGGGAGAGGAGGAAGCGACAAGGCGCTAGGAGTAGGAGGAGAGGAGACATCGGTCAACGAGGAGATAAAGGATGGAAAGAAGATGCTTGGTAATTGGATGCTAAGCCTACAACGCCATGGCCATGCAGTGTGGTCTATAGAAGTAGGGTTGCAAATTTAGAACCTGTATGGTACCCTCGAGCCCTCTTTAAATCAAGCAAATGAACTAAATTATCAAAAATGCTGTAAATTCTAAAATTTATTTCATTTAGTTGAACTTAAGTAGGGTCGAAGAGTACCCTCAAGGTTCCATTTCTGCATCTAGATATAAAAGAATGAAATGCCTTTTGAACAAGTCACTTTGCAGACAAAGAAGATACACACGCATACACACACATGATGTTTCTATAGCCCTTAGAACAAACGTTTAGGCTACTAGCGTCATGTGCCTCCCACTCCAAAACCAAGACCTCGTGTAAGCAATTGAAATCTTCTCCTTGTTAAATATATATCCTCCTGGAGTTTGATCAGAATCCAATTTCAATTGAGAGTTGTTGATTTGAGTTCAGTTTTCAAAAGCTATCACATTCATGTGTATCGAAATCACTAGTTGAGGGCATTTGTAATGCAGACCCCTAAACGGACACGATATCCGTCCATGAAGGTGTGCGAACGCATCCGTGGACATTGATGCGGGAGGTGGCCATCCAACCATGTACCTAAACGTGTGGACACATTTCAAACTAAATTCAAACAAATCAGATGATTTTCGTTTAAATCGGAGCAAATTCATGCTATTTTGACATATTTCACTAAATGAAATTTAATTTAGTCTAAATCTTCACTAGCATCCATGTCCAAGTCCTTATTGTTCCCCATGTTCGGCATCTTCGCCAGCTGTGATCTCCGGTAAGCAAAGCTGCGGGATGCCAGCAAAAAAGAGTAAGACATGTGACATGGACGCTTCCGTCTCCCATGTGCTACACTTTCTCGTCGTAGTCCACGACCTAGATGTCGTTGGTCAAGGTGAGGTCCACGACAGATTGGATAGGCCAGCCTCATGTTCATAGTGGCCCAACGCAAGCAGCGCGAACAAAATGGAGTTGCTGGCGTTCCTGTCCCACGATCATTTGTGTTGCCTTCGTGTTTGACTTCGCCACGATTGAGTTGTAGCCAGTGTGAGCGCTGCGCGCAGCCTCGTAGGGCGCTCGTTGTTCGGCGACAAAGTTAGGATTTTTGGGGCATGGCCACCATAGCGATGTGAACTAGATTACTGAATCTAGTAAACCCTTTGGGTGTTGATCACATGGCGATGTGAACTATAGGTGTTAATCACATAACGATGAAAACTATCGATGTTAATCACATGGTGATGTGATCTAGATTATTGACTCTAGTGCAAGTGGGAGACTGAAGGAAATATGCCCTAGAGGCAATAATAAAGTTATTATTTATTTCCTTATTTCATGATAAATGTTTATTATTCATGCTAGAATTGTATTAACCGGAAACATAATACATGTGTGAATACATAGACAAACAGAGTGTCACTAGTATGCCTCTACTTGACTAGCTCGTTAATCAAAGATGGTTATGTTTCCTAACCATGGACAAAGAGTTGTTATTTGATTAACGGGATCACATCATTAGGTGAATGATCTGATTGACATGACCCATTCCATTAGCTTAGCACCCGATCGTTTAGTATGTTGCTATTGCTTTCTTCATGACTTATACATGTTCCTATGACTATGAGATTATGCAACTCCCCTTTGCCGGAGGAACACTTTGTGTGCTACCAAACGTCACAACGTAACTGGGTGATTATAAAGGTGCTCTACAGGTGTCTCCAAAGGTACATGTTGGGTTGGCGTATTTCGAGATTAGGATTTGTCACTCTGATTGTCGGAGAGGTATCTCTGGGCCCTCTCGGTAATTCACATCACATAAGCCTTGCAAGTATTACAACTAATGAGTTAGTTGTGAGATGATGTATTACGGAACGAGTAAAGAGACTTGCCGGTAACGAGATTGAACTAGGTATTGGATACCGATGATCGAATCTCGGGCAAGTAACATACCGATGACAAAGGGAACAACGTATGTTGTTATGCGGTCTGACCGATAAAGATCTTCGTAGAATATGTAGGAGCCAATATGAGCATCCAGGTTCCGCTATTGGTTATTGACCGGAGACGTGTCTCGGTCATGTCTACATTGTTCTCGAAGCGTAGGGTCCGCACGCTTAAGGTTTCAATGACAGTTATATTATGAGTTTATGAGTTTTGATGTACCGAAGGAGTTCGGAGTCCCGGGTGAGATCGGGGACATGACGAGGAGTCTCGAAATGGTCGAGACGTAAAGATCGATATATTGGACGACTATATTCGGACTTCGGAAAGGTTCCGAGTGATTCGGGTATTTTTCGGAGTACCGGAGAGTTACGGGAATTCGCCGGGAGAAGTATTGGGCCTTATTGGGCCATACAGGAAAGAGAGAGGGGCTGCCTAGGGCAGGCCACGCGCCCCCCAAGGCCTAGTCCGAATTGGACTAGGGAGAGGGGCTGCGCCCCTTCCTTGTTTCCTACTCCTACTACATGGAAGGACTCCTAGTTGAACTAGGAAAGGGGGAATCCTACTCCTGGTGGGAGTAGGACTCCCTTAGGGCGCGCCATAGAGAGGGCCGGCCCTCCCCTCCTACACTTCTTTATATACGGGGGCAGGGGGCACCCCATAGACACACAAGTTGATCTTCGTGATCGTTCCTTAGTCGTGAGCGGTGCCCCCCTCCACCATATTCCACCTCGGTCATATTGTAACGGTGCTTAGGCGAAGCCCTGCGACGGTAGAACATCAAGATCGTCACCACGCCGTCGTGCTGACGGAACTCCTCCCCGATGCTTTGCTGGATCGGAGCCCGGGGATCGTCATCGAGCTGAACGTGTGCCAAGAACTCGGAGGTGCCGGAGTAATGGTGCTTGGATCGGTCGGACCGTGAAGACGTACAACTACATCAACCTAACGCTTCCGTTGTCGATCTACAAGGGTACGTAGATCACACTCTCCCCTCTCGTTGCTATGCATCACCATGATCTTGCGTGTGCGTAGGAATTTTTTTGAAATTACTACGAAACCCAACAGTGGCATCCGAGCCTAGGTTTTATGTGTTGATGTTATATGCACGAGTAGAACACAAGTGAGTTATGGGCGATATAAGTCATACTGCTTACCAGCATGTCATACTTTGGTTCGGCGGTATTGTTGGACGAAGCGGCCCGGACCGACATTACGCGTACGCTTACGCGAGACCGGTTCTCCCGACGTGCTTTGCACAAAGGTGGCTAGCGGGTGACAGTTTCTCCAACTTTAGTTGAACCGAGTGTGGCTACGCCCGGTCCTTGCGAAGGTTAAAACAGCACCAACTTGACAAACTATCGTTGTGGTTTTGATGCGTAGGTAAGATTGGTTCTTGCTTAAGCCCGTAGCAGCCACGTAAAAACTTGCAACAACAAAGTAGAGGACGTCTAACTTGTTTTTGCAGGGCATGTTGTGATGTGATATGGTCAAGACATTATGCTAAATTTTATTGTATGAGATGATCATGTTTTGTAACCGAGTTATCGGCAACTGGCAGGAGCCATATGGTTGTCGCTTTATTGTATGCAATGCAATCGCGCTGTAATGCTTTACTTTATCACTAAGCGGTAGCGATAGTCGTGGAAGCATAAGATTGGCAAGACGACAACGATGCTACGATGGAGATCAAGGTGTCGCGCCGGTGACGATGGTGATCATGACGGTGCTTCGAAGATGGAGATCACAAGCACAAGATGATGGTGGCCATATCATATCACTTATATTGATTGCATGTGATGTTTATTTTTTATGCATCTTATCTTGCTTTGATTGATGGTAGCATTATAAGATGATCTCTCACTAATTATCAAGAAGTGTTCTCCCTGAGTATGCATCGTTGCGAAAGTTCTTCGTGCTGAGACACCACGTGATGATCGGGTGTGATAGGCTCTACGTTCAAATACAACGGGTGCAAAACAGTTGCACACGCAGAATATTTAGGTTATACTTGACGAGCCAAGCACATATAGATATGGCCTCGGAACACGGAGACCGAAAGGTCGAGCATGAATCATATAGCAGATATGATCAACATAGCGATGTTCACCAATGAAACTACTCCATCTCACGTGATGATCGGACATGGTTTAGTTGATTTGGATCACGTAATCACTTAGAGGATTAGAGGGATGTCTATCTAAGTGGGAGTTCTTAAGTAATATGATAAATTGAACTTAAATTTATCATGAACTTAGTCCTGGTAGTATTTTGCAAATTATGTTGTAGATCAATAGCTCGCGTTGTTGCTTCCCTGTGTTTATTTTGATATGTTCCTAGAGAAAATTGTGTTGAAAGATGTTAGTAGCAATGATGCGGATTGGATCCATGATCTGAGGTTTATCCTCATTGCTGCACAGAAGAATTATATCCTTGATGCACCGCTAGGTGACGGACCTATTGCAGGAGCAGATGCAGACATTATGAACGTTTGGCTAGCTCAATATGATGACTACTTGATAGTTTAGTGCACCATGCTTAATGGCTTAGAATCGGAACTTCAAAAACGTTTTGAACGTCATGGAGCATATGAGATGTTCCAGGAGTTGAAGTTAATATTTCAAGCAAATAACCGAGTTGAGAGATATGAAGTCTCCAACAAGTTCTATAGCTAAAAGATGGAGGAGAATCGCTCAACTAGTGAGCATGTGCTTAGATTGTCTGGGTACTACAATCGCTTGAATCAAGTGGGAGTTAATCTTCCAGATAAGATAGTGATTGATAGAATTCTCTAGTCACCATCACCAAGTTAGTAGAACTTCGTGATGAACTATGATATGCAAGGGATGACGGAAACGACTCCCAAGCTTTTCATGATGATGAAATCGACGAAGGTAGAAATCAAGAAAGAGCATCAAGTGTTGATGGCTGACAAGATCACTAGTTTCAAGAAAAGGGCAGAGGGAAGAAGGGGAACTTCAAGAAGAACAGCAAGCAAGTTGCTGCTCAAGTGAAGAAGCCCAATTCTGGTCCTAAGCCTGAGACTAAGTGCTTCTACTGCAAAGGGACTGGTCACTGGAAGCGGAACTACCCCAAGTGATTGGCGGATAAGCAGGATGGCAAAGTGAACATAAGTATATTTGATATACATGTTATTGATGTGTACTTTACTAGTGTTTATAGCAACCCATAAGTATTTGATACTAGTTCAGTTGCTAAGATTAGTAACTCGAAACGGGAGTTGCAGAATAAACAGAGACTAGATAAGGGTGAAGTGACAATGTGTGTTGGAAGTGGTTCCAAGATTGATATGATCATCATCGCACACTCCCTATACTTTCAGGATTAGTGTTGAACCTGAATAAGTGTTATCTGGTGTTTGTGTTGAGCATGAATATGATTTGATCATGTTTATTGTAATACGGTTATTCATTTAAGTAAGAGAATAAATTGTTGTTCTGTTTACATGAATAAAACCTTATATGGTTACACACCCAATGAAAATAGTTTGTTGGATCTCGATCCTAGTGATACACATATTCATAATATTGAAACCAAAAGATGCAAAGTTAATAATGATAGTGCAACTTATTTGTGGCACTACCGTTTAGGTCATATTGGTGTAAAGCGCATGAAGAAACTCCATGCTGATGGGCTTTTGGAATCACTTGATTATGAATCACTTGATGCTTGCGAACTATGCCTTATGGGCAAGATGACTAAAACGCCGTTCTCCGGAACAATGAAGCAAGCAACAGATTTGTTGGAAATCATACATACTGATGTATGTGGTCCAATGAATATTAAGGCTTGCAGCAGGTATCATTATTTTCTGACCTTCATAGATGATTTGAGCAGATATGGGTATATCTACTTAATGAAATAGAAGTCTGAAACATTTGAACAGTTCAAAGAATTTCAGAGTGAAGTGGAAAATCATCGTGACAAGAAGATAAGGTTTCCATGATCTGATCGTGGAGACAAATATTTGAGTTACGAGTTTGGCCTTTAGTTAAAAACAATGTGAAATAGTTTCACTACTCACGCCACCTGGAACACCATAGTGTAATGGTGTGTCCGAACGTCATAACCGTACTTTATTGAATATAGTACAATCTATGATGTCTCTTACCGATCTACCACTATCGTTTTTGGGGTTATGCATTAAAGACAGCTGCATTCACGTTAAAAAGGGCACCGTCTAAGCCCGTTGAGACGACACAATCTGAACTGTGGTTTGGCAAGAAACCAAAGTTGTCGTTTCTTAAAGTTTGGGATTGTGATGCTTATATGAAAAGGTTTCATCATGATAAGCTCAAACCCAAATCGGAGAAATGTGTCTTCATAGGATACCCAAAGGAGACAGTTGGGTACACCTTCTATCACAGATCCAAAGGCAAGACATTCGTTGCTGAGAATGGATACTTACTAGAGAAGGAGTTTCTCTCGAAAGAAGTGAGTGGGAGGAAAGTAGAAAACTTGATAAGGTAATTGTACCTTCTCCCTTATTGGAAAGTAGTTCATCACAGAAATCTGTTCCTGTGACTACTACACCAATTAGTGAGGAAGCTAATGATGATGATCATGTAACTTCAGATCAAGTTACTACCGAATCTCGTAGGTAAACCAGAGTGAGATCCGCACCAGAGTGGTACGGTAATCCTGTCCTGGAGGTCATGTTACTTGAACATGACGAACTTGCGAACTATGAGGAAGCGATGATGAGCCCAGATTCCGCGAAATGGTTTGAGGCCATAAAATCTGAGATATGATCCATGTATGAGAACAAAGTATGGACTTTGATGGATTTGCCCGATGATCGGCAAGCCATAGAAAATAAATGGATCTCCAAGAAGAAGACGGACGCTGATAGTAGTGTTACTATCTACAAAGCTAGAATTGTCGCAAAAGGTTTTCGACAAGTTCAAGGTGTTGACTACGATGAGGTTTTCTCACTCGTATCTATGCTTAAGTCTGTCTGAATCATGTTAGCAATTGCCGCATTTTATGAAATCTGGCAAATGGATAAACAAAACTGCATTCCTTAATGGATTTATTAAATAAGAGTTGTATGTGATGCAACAAGAAGGTTTTGTCAATCCTGAAGGTGCTAACAAAATATACAAGCTCCAGCGATCTATTTATGGACTGGTGCAAGCATCTCGGAGTTGGAATATACGCTTTGATAAGTTGATCAAAGCATATAGTTTTATACAGACTTGCGGTGAAGCCTGTATTTACTAGAAAGTGAGTGGGAGCACTACAACATTTCTGATAAGTATATGTGAATGACATATTGTTGATCAGAGACAATGTAGAATTATTCTGCAAAGCATAAAGGAGTGTTTGAAAGGAGTTTTTCAAAGAAAGACTTCGGTGAAGCTGCTTACATATTGAACATCAAGATCTATAGAGATAGATCAAGACGCTTGATAAGTTTTTCAATGAGTACATACCTTGACAAGATTTTGAAGTAGTTCAAAATAGAACAGTCAAAGAAAGAGTTCTTGCCTGTGTTACAAGGTGTGAAATTGAGTAAGACTCAAAACCCGACCACGGCAGAAGATAGAAAGAGAATGGAAGTCATTCCCTATGCCTCAGCCATAGGTCCTATAAAGTATGCCATGTTGTGTACCATATCTGTTGTATACCCTACACTGATTTTGGCAGGGAGTACAATAGTGATCTAGGAGTAGATCACTGGACAGCGGTCAAAATTATCCTTAGTGGAATAAGGATATGTTTCTCGATTACGGAGGTGACAAAAGGTTCGTCGTAAAGGGTTACGTCGATGCAAGTTTTGACACTGATCCAGATGACTCTAAGTCTCAATCTGGATACATATTGAAAGTGGGAGCAATTAACTAGAGTAGCTTCATGCAGAGCATTGTTGACATAGAAATTTGCAAAATACATGCGGATCTGAATGTGGCAGACCCGTTGACTAAACTTCTTTCACAAGCAAAACATGATCACTTTTTGGGTGTTAATCACATAGCGATGTGAACTAGATTACTGAATCTAGTAAACCCTTTGGGTGTTGATCACATGGCGATGTGAACTATAGGTGTTAATCACATAACGATGAAAACTATCGATGTTAATCACATGGTGATGTGATCTAGATTATTGACTCTAGTGCAAGTGGGAGACTGAAGGAAATATGCCCTAGAGGCAATAATAAAGTTATTATTTATTTCCTTATTTCATGATAAATGTTTATTATTCATGCTAGAATTGTATTAACCGGAAACATAATACATGTGTGAATACATAGACAAACAGAGTGTCACTAGTATGCCTCTACTTGACTAGCTCGTTAATCAAAGATGGTTATGTTTCCTAACCATGGACAAAGAGTTGTTATTTGATTAACGGGATCACATCATTAGGTGAATGATCTGATTGACATGACCCATTCCATTAGCTTAGCACCCGATCGTTTAGTATGTTGCTATTGCTTTCTTCATGACTTATACATGTTCCTATGACTATGAGATTATGCAACTCCCCTTTGCCGGAGGAACACTTTGTGTGCTACCAAACGTCACAACGTAACTGGGTGATTATAAAGGTGCTCTACAGGTGTCTCCAAAGGTACATGTTGGGTTGGCGTATTTCGAGATTAGGATTTGTCACTCTGATTGTCGGAGAGGTATCTCTGGGCCCTCTCGGTAATTCACATCACATAAGCCTTGCAAGTATTACAACTAATGAGTTAGTTGTGAGATGATGTATTACGGAACGAGTAAAGAGACTTGCCGGTAACGAGATTGAACTAGGTATTGGATACCGATGATCGAATCTCGGGCAAGTAACATACCGATGACAAAGGGAACAACGTATGTTGTTATGCGGTCTGACCGATAAAGATCTTCGTAGAATATGTAGGAGCCAATATGAGCATCCAGGTTCCGCTATTGGTTATTGACCGGAGACGTGTCTCGGTCATGTCTACATTGTTCTCGAACCGTAGGGTCCGCACGCTTAAGGTTTCGATGACAGTTATATTATGAGTTTATGAGTTTTGATGTACCGAAGGAGTTCGGAGTCCCGGATGAGATCGGGGACATGACGAGGAGTCTCGAAATGGTCGAGACATAAAGATTGATATATTGGACGACTATATTCGGACTTCGGAAAGGTTCCGAGTGATTCGGGTATTTTTCGGAGTACCGAGAGTTACGAGAATTCGCCGGGAGAAGTATTGGGCCTTATTGGGCCATACGGGAAAGAGAGAGGGGCTGCCTAGGGCAGGCCACGCGCCCCCCAAGGCCTAGTCCGAATTGGACTAGGGAGAGGGGCTGCGCCCCTTCCTTGTTTCCTACTCCTACTACATGGAAGGTCTCCTAGTTGAACTAGGAAAGGGGGAATCCTACTCCTGGTGGGAGTAGGACTCCCCTAGGGCGCGCCATAGAGAGGGCCGGCCCTCCCCTCCTACACTCCTTTATATACGGGGGCAGGGGGCACCCCATAGACACACAAGTTGATCTTCGTGATCGTTCCTTAGCCGTGTGCGGTGCCCACCTCCACCATATTCCACCTCGGTCATATTGTAACGGTGCTTAGGCGAAGCCCTGCGACGGTAGAACATCAAGATCGTCACCACGCCGTCGTGCTGATGGAACTTCGCCCCGACGCTTTGCTGGATCGGAGCCCGGGGATCGTCATCGAGCTGAACGTGTGCCAAGAACTCGGAGGTGCCGGAGTAACGGTGCTTGGATCGGTCGGACTGTGAAGACGTACGACTACATCAACCTAACGCTTCCGTTGTCGATCTACAAGGGTACGTAGATCACACTCTCCCCTCTCGTTGCTATGCATCACTATGATCTTGCGTGTGCGAAGAACCACCCTGGAACATTTTCCTAAGCATATTTCTTCCTCTAAAAAATTCTGAAAATTTTTAGTAACTTCAAAATAAAAGTAAACCAAACTCAATAATATTGATAGCAACAACTCCTACAAGTGCCTAGAGCCTATATCATGCATCAAAACTACTAGGAACCATATAAATTTGACATGCAAGCTCAAGAACAGGGTCACCTAAGCAACACGAATTTGTAATGAATAAAGCTCTAGAACAAAAACTAATTGGACCAATGGAGGAGTCACATACCAAAGAACAATCTCCCCAAGCAGTTTTGTGAGAGGTGCTTTGAGCAAGGAGATCGAAAATGGCAGCAAAGTGAGCTAGAACTCGTGCTTGAGTTGGTTTTTCGTGTTTGTGGGAGGAAGAAGAAGAGGATGGGTGCAGGAATAAGTGGAGGAGGACCACCGTGGGCCCACGAGGCAGGGGGCGCGCCCAGGGGGGTAGGGCGTGCCCTCCACCCTCGTGACCAGGTGGCAGCTCCCCCCGCGGTAATTTTTGCATTATAAATCCTCAAATATTCCCGAAAAAATCATATTAAATTGGCATGTCATTCTGAGTACTTTTATTTTCAGGATATTTTTATATTGCATGGATAAGTCAGGAAACAGACAGAAAAATATTATTTTTACTTTATTTCAACTAAATAACAGAAAGTATAGAGAGGGTATAGAAGGTTGTGCTTCTAGTTTCATCCATCTCATGCTCATCAAAAGGAATCCACTAACAAGGTTGATCAAGTCTTGTTAACAAACTCATTCCGATTAACATGAAACCGGAGAAATTTCGAATAACACTAGGTTACCTCAACGGGGATATGCACATCCCCAACAATAAGTATATCATATTTCTTGACACTAGGAAGAGGAAATTCAAAACCTCCAAATATAATCGATGGAATTTTTTGGATAGAATTGATACTATGAACTTGAGGTTGTTTCCTCGGAAAGTGTACCGTATGCTCATTACCATTAACATGAAAAGTGGCATTGCCTTTAGTGCAATCAATAACAGCCCCTACAGTATTAAGAAAAGGTCTTCCAAGAATAATAGACATACTATCGTCCTCGGGAATATCTAGAATAACAAAGTCCGTTAAAATAGTAACATTTGCAACTACAACAGGCACATCCTCACAAATACCGACAGGTATAGCAGTTGATTTATCAGCCATTTGCAAAGATATTTCAGTAGGTGTCAACTTATTCAAGTCAAGTCTACGATATAAAGAGAGAGGCATAACACTAACGCCGGCTCCAAGATCATATAAAGCAGTTTTAACATAGTTTCTTTTAATAGAGCATGGTATAGTAGGTACTCCGGGGTCTCCAAGTTTCTTTGGTATTCCACCTTTAAAAGTACAATTAGCAAGCATGGTGGAAATTTCAGCTTCCGGTATCTTTCTTTTATTTGTAACAATATCTTTCATATACTTAGCATAACGATTCATTTTGAGCATATCAGTCAATCGCATACGTAAAAAGATAGGTCTAATCATTTCAGCAAAGCGCTCAAAATCCTCATCATCCTTTTTCTTGGATGGTTTGGGAGGAAAAGGCATGGGTTTCTGAACCCAAGGTTCTCTTTTTCTTTACCATGTTTTCTAGCAACAAAATCTTTCTTATCATAACGTTGATTCTTTGATTGTGGGTTATCAAGATCAACAGCAGGTTCAATTTCTACATCATTGTCATTACTAGGTTGGGCATCATTATGAACATCATCGTTAATATTATCACTAAGTTTAGGTTCATTGCCAGATTGTGTTTCAGCATCGGAAATAGAAATATCATTTGGATTATCAGGTGGTTCAGCAATAGGTTCACGAGAAGTTTGCACAGTTCTATCATTTTTCTTTTTCCTTTTAGAAGAACTAGGTGCATCAATTTTATTTCTCTGAGAATCTTGCTCAATTCTCTTAGGGTGACCTTCAGGATACAAAGGTTCCTGAGTCATTCTACTAGCTCTAGTAGCCACTTTAACAGCATAATCATTTTTCTTACTATTCATTTCATCGAGCAATTCTTTTTGAGCTTTAAGTACTTGTTCTACTTGAGTGGTAACCATAGAAGCATGTTTGCTAACAAGTTTAAGTTCACCTCTAATATTAGCCATATAATCACCCAAGTATTTAATCATATCAGCATCTTGTTTTAACTGTCTACCAAAATAAGCATTGAAGTCTTCTTGCTTAAACATAAATCTATCAAACTCATCCAAGCACTGACTAGCAATTTTAGTAGGAGGGATTTCATCTTTATCATATCTATAGAGAGAATTTACCTTTACTTCCTATTGAAGAAATAAAGACCATGTATTTCTTCAATAGGAGGCAAATTCTTAACATCTTCAGCTTCAATACCTTTTTCTTTCATAGATTTCTTTACCTCTTGCATATCTTCGTGACTGAGAAATAGAACACCTCTCTTCTTTGGAGTTGGTTTAGGAATAGGATCATTAATTGGAGCAGGAACTAGCTCAGGAGCTGGCTCAGGAGGTGCCCAATTATTTTCATTTGTCAACATATTGTTCAATAGAATTTCAGCTTCATCCGGTGTTCTTTCCCTGAAAAGAGAACCAGCACAACTATCCAGGTAATCTCTGGAGGCATCGGTTAGTCCATTATAAAAGATATCAAGTATTTCATTTTTCTTAAGAGGATGATCAGGCAAAGCATTAAGTAACTTGAGAAGCCTCCCCCAAGCTTGTGGGAGGCTCTCTTCTTTAATTTGCATAAAGTTGTATATTTCCTTTAAAGCAGCTTGTTTCTTATGAGCAGAGAAATATTTAGCAGAGAAGTAATAAATCATACCCTGGGGACTACGCACACAACCAGGATCAAGAGAATTAAACCATATCTTAGCATCACCTTTTAATGAGAACGGAAATATTTTGAGGATATAAAAGTAGCGAGATCTCTCATCATTAGTGAACAAGGTGGCTATATCATTTAATTTAGTAAGATGTGCCACAACAGTTTCAGATTCATAGCCATGAAAAGGATTAGATTCAACTAAAGTAATTATATCAGGATCAACAGAGAATTCATAATCCTTATCAGTAACAAAGATAGGTGAAGTAGCAAAAGCAGGGTCAGGTTTCATTCTAACATTTAGAGATTGCTTACTCCATTTAGCTAATAATCTTTTAAGTTCACGTCTATCTTTGCAAGCTAAAATAGCAAAAGAAGCTTCTTGATCAAATACATAACCCTCGGGAATAACAAGTGATTCTTCATCATCACTTTCATCATTATAATCAGAGTCCATATTTTCAATTTCTCTAGCCCTAGCAAGTTGTTCTTCCAGAAAATCACTAAGTGGCATAGTAGTATCAGGCATAGAGGTAAATTCATCATAAGTATCATGCATAGCAGAAGTGGCATCATCAATAACATGCGACATATCAGAATGAATAGCAGAAGCAGGTGTAGGTGTCGCAAATTTACTCATAACAGAAGGTGAATCAAGTGCGGAGCTAGATGGCAGTTCCTTACCTCCCCTGGTAGTTGAGGGATAGATCTTGGTTTTTGGATCTCTCAAGTTCTTCATAGTGTCCAGCAGATATAAATCCCAAGTGACTCAAAGAATAGAGCTATGCTCCCCGGCAACGGTGCCAGAAATTAGTCTTGATGACCCACAAGTATAGGGGATCGCAACAGCTTTCGAGGGTAGAGTATTCAACCCAAATTTATTGATTCGACACAAGGGGAGCCTAAGAATATTCTCAAGTATTAGCAGCTGAGTTGTCAATTCAACCACACCTGGAAACTTAGTATCTGCAGCAAAGTGTTTAGTAGCAAAGTAATATGATAGTGATGGTAACGGTAAAAAAAGAGTAATGGAAGCAAGGTATTATTTTTGGTATTTTGTAGTGATTGTAACAATAGCAACGGGAAAGTAAGCAAGCGTAAACCAGTATGTGGAAAGCTCGTAGGCAATGGATCAATGATGGATAATTATGCCGGATGCGGTTCATCATGTAACAGTCATAACATAGTGGATACTAGGGATCAAACCCTAACAAAACTAACTCGATTACATGATAAATCTCATCCAACCCATCACCGTCCAGCAAGCCTACGATGGAATTACTCACGCACGGCGGTGAGCATCATGAAATTGGTGATGGAGGATGGTTGATGATGACGACGGCGACGGATTCTCCTCTCCGGAGCCCCGAACGGACTCCAGATCAGCCCTCCCGAGAGGTTTTAGGGCTTGGCGGTGGCTCCGTATCGTAAAACGCGATGATTTTTTCTTCTTGATTTTTTTCTCCCCGAAAGCAGATATATAGAGTTGGAGTTGGCGTCGGGAAGTCTCTAGGGGGCCCACGAGGTAGGGGGCGCGCCCTAGGGGGGCGCCCCCACCCTCGTGAGCAGGGTGTGGCCCCCCTGGTCTTCATCTTTGGCGAGTATTTTTATTATTTATTGTAAGGTATTCCGTGGAGTTTCAGGTCATTCTGAAAACTTTTGTTTTCTGCACATAAAACAACATCATGGCAATTCTGCTGAAAACAGTGTCAGTCTGGGTTAGTTCCATTCAAATCATACAAGTTAGAGTCCAAAACAAGATCAAAAGTGTTTGAAAAAGTAGGTACGACGGAGACGTATCAGAGGCCGACATGGACCGAGGCGCGCGGGGGCACCAGCTCGTCATCGGATGCCTCCTCCATCGTGGGATCATTGTTGCTCACCTCTAGCGAGCTCATCGGCAAGCCAACCTTTATCCGTCATGCACGACGTGCCTGCCAGCTGGCTGCAAGGTCGTTCAACTCGTACATCTGCTCCGCTGAGAGGCTCTCCCACATCGCTCTGGAGCTTGCGGTCATGGTGGACGTGGTGCACGAAGGAGGAATGGTAGTGGATATGGTGAGGTGTGGTGTGGATCGTGCCGGGCATGGCCTCACATAAATAGCGAGTACCAGCTAGAACACACAGCGGGTCGTGTCAGCGTGGGAGCCAGAATTGGTTTCTCTAGCACCACGCCTATTTAATGATGGCAGGCGGATGAACAGGTAACCGGTTTGAAATGCGGTAGATAGCCGTTTGAAATGCGGTAGATATTCGCCCCATCCTGTCCAGTCCCATATCTTCGACATTGAACATGCGCGGAGACTAGGAAGTGGGGTGATGTCTACTACACAACCTTCTTCTTGTAGAAGTTGTTGGGCCTCCAAGTGCAGAGGTTTGTAGGACAGTAGCAAATTTCCCTCAAGTGGATGACCTAAGGTTTATCAATCTGTGGGAGGCGTAGGATGAAGATGGTCTCTCTCAAGCAACCCTGCAACCAAATAACAAAGAGTCTCTTGTGTCCCCAACACACCCAATATAACGGTAAATTGTATAGGTGCACTAGTTCGACGAAGAGATGGTGATACAAGTGCAATATGGATAGTAGATAATAGTTTTTGTAATCTGGAAATATAAAAACAGCAAGGTAACTAATGGTAAAAGTGAGCATAAACGGTATTGCAATGATAGGAAACAAGGCCTAGGGTTCATACTTTCACTAGTGCAAGTCCTCTCAACAATAATAACATAATTGGATCACATAACTATCCCTCAACATGCAACAAAGAGTCACTCCAAAGTCACTAATAGCGGAGAGCAAATGAAGAGATTATGGTAGGGTACGAAACCACCTCCAAGTTATTCTTTTCAATCCATTCGTTGGGCTATGTCACAAACAGCCCTAGAGTTCATACTAGAATAACACCTTAAGACACAAATCAACCAAAACCCTAATGTCACCTAGATACTCCAATGTCACCTCAAGTATCCGTGGGTATGATTATACGATATGCATCACACAATCTCAGATTCATCTATTCAACCAACACATAGAACCTCAAAGAGTGCCCCAAAGTTTTTACCGGAGAGTCAAGACAAAAACGTGTGCCAAACCCTATGCATAGATTCCCAAGGTCACGGAACCCGCAAGTTGATCACCAAAACATACATCAAGTGGATCAATAGAATACCCCATTGTCACCACAGGTATCCCACGCAAGACATACATCAAGTGTTCTCAAATCCTTAAAAACTCAATCCGATAAGATAACTTCAAAGGGAAAACTCAATCCATTACAAGAGAGTAGAGGGGGAGAAACATCATAAGATCCAACTATAGTAGCAAAGCTCGCGATATATCAAGATCGTATCACCTCAAGAACACGAGAGAGAGAGAGAGATCAAACACATAGCTACTGGTACATACCCTCAGCCCCGAGGATGGACTACTCCCTCCTCGTCATGGAGAGCACCGGGATGATGAAGATGGCCACCGGAGAGGGATTCCCCCTCCGGCAGGGTGCCAGAACGGGTCTAGATTAGTTTTCGGTGGCTACGTAGGCTTCTGGCGGCGGAACTCCCGATCTATTCTCTTCCCAGAAGTTTTTAGGGTATATGGATATATATGGGAGGAAGAAGTACGTCGGTGGAGCTCCGGGCTGTGCACGAGGCAGGGGGGCGCGCCCAGGGGGTGGGCGCGTCCCCCACCCTCATGGGCAGCCCGGGACTCTCCTGGTCCATCTCCAATACTCCGTGGGCTTCTTCTGGTCCAAAAATAAGTTCCGTGAAGTTTCAGGTCAATTGGACTCCGTTTGATTTTCTTTTTCTGCAATACTCTAAAACAAGGAAAAACAGAAACTGGCACTGGGCACTGGGTTAATAGGTTAGTCCCAAAAATAATATAAAAGTGTTTAATAAAGCCCATAAACATCCAAAACAGATAATATAATAGCATGGATCAATCAAAAATTATAGATACGTTGGAGACGTATCATGGGGTGGGCAATGCTCTCAGCCGACGCGCTGCTTCAATGCCAGCACCAGTGACTGGTCGCTTCGCTCCGGAGTGGCATGAATGCGGAGCATGGAGCAGCGTGTGGTCGCGCGAAGTGGGCACGGTTGCTACAGATGTTTTTGGGTGGGACCGAGGTGTCACACGTGTATGTGGCGGCGGTCCGGACGCCCACAAAGCTCACTTGGTTTGCATCCGGTTTTCCGGATTTCAGACAAGTGGACGTATCCGCGGACCGTTGGGGGTACCATTTGATGGCTTGTAGTGTCCGGATAGCTTGGTCCGGATGTTTGCGAGCATTTTGAGGGTTCGCATTGGAGATGCCCTAAGGGGTACACCTTTTAAAGCTCACTCCCATCTTCTCTGATGGTGAGAAGCGGCGCAGTGCAACACTTGTCACAATCAGGGAGTTTTGATTTTCTACAAAACGTTTTATCTCTTGAACTGTATGTCTAAATCATGAAGTATTTTCACCATTGGGTTTCTCACGTCGAGATTTTTTAGATTAGATCCCATGCTAATAAGTTTGGACGAACTTTCCCCCCTAAAAGAACCATAAAGAGGGGGTAAATGAAGAAAAAACAAAAATTGGATGCGAAAAAAATGAAGACACAAAATCCAATGACTGAAAAAATAAATCGGGAACTGAGAAGCACAATTGTGATTTTTCCCTTTTAGTCGAGAAGCACACCTATGCTTTTCACTCTTCCGGGAACCACACATATACACACTTGTGCTTTGCACTTTCCGGGAAGCACACATGTGCTTCTACAAGAAGTACAACTTGCTTTGTGTGAAAGCATGCAAAGTTGTGTCTTTCTGTTTTCAACAACTGTGCTTCACACGAGGATAATCTTCAAGAAAACAAAGAAAAAACAAACATAATCCAAAAACCCTGAAGACCCCAAAAATGCGTGAAGGAAAAAATATATAAAGCTTCCACGTGGTGTGCAGAGCGCGCGACACGTGTTGAACCAAGTGGCACGTTTCAAGTCCATCAAAAGTGTCCGCTGCGGTTTTTGTAAAGGTACCCTCTAATTAGTTAGACTACATATGTGTTGATCGGTCTTTGTTTGCTAGACTAATTATCACACCAATTATTCAAGATCCGGCAACCCGCCGTATCACTTTGCACAGATTTTTTTTATTGTGAGTGAGACAAGGAGTTTATGAGAAATAACACATTGTGTCTTTGGGTTATCTTGTGCAGTATCACTCATGCAAACTCGCTCATGAACTCATCATAAAATGAGTCAGACCAAATAGGGAGCTGGGTGCTGTTGCCCACAGCCTCACAACTTGAGGTGCTGCAAGCATCGCCGAAGTTGGAAGTAGGGAAGTCGGCAAGTGGCGGAAGGGAGTCCTCTGACAGGAGCAGCAGTTTCTCCCCCTCGCCGCTGTTTGCACTATAATCCGAGTTCTGGTTGGTACAATTGATGATAGCCTGTTCGTGTTCGAAGAATGAGCTACTAGGTATCTGGATGCCAGGCACTTGCCCAGTTACCAAGTCATGGCCATTGACGCCCTCCATGATCCTTGGAGACGACAGCGAAGACAAGGAAGACATCCGCGAAGGACTCAGGAGGCCGATTTGCTCCAGGTCAGTGGGGATGGTGTTGATGCTGCTGGAGCTGGGACTGGTCGCAATGGCTGCTGCCGACTGAAGCAGGCACTGCAAGTACTCGAGCTTTGCTGCCTGGACTGCATCGGCTTGGAGCTGGCTGGCGCTTTGGTCGTCCCACGGCCGCTGCTCCACGAGCTGGCGGAGGTTGGCGAGCGCGATGAGCTGTGGCAGCGCGGCGAAGAAGTCGGTCCTCGGCCGGTGCGTCATCGGGTCGAAGCCCATCTGGATGAGCTTCTTCTTCAGGTGGGTGTTCCAGAAGTTCTTGATCTCGTTGTCGGTCCGCCCGGGGAGGTGCTTCGCGATGGCTGACCACCTGGTTTGATCAGCACAGCATGCAGTTTCTGTGTTAGCAAGAGCACCACATATAGTATATGTTTTTGAAGATTGTACAAGCAAGATGTTTGTTGATAGGTGTGCCGTACTTGTTGCCAAGGACGGAGTGGAGCTGGAGGATGGTCTGCTCTTCCTCGGGTGTGAACTTCCCTCTCTTGATATCAGGCCTCAGGTAGTTAGTCCATCTCAGTCTGCAGCTCTTGCCACACCTGTTGAGTCCTGTGAGATACGCAGAAGAACCAGACGCATGAGCTACATTTCGGACCAAAGCTAGCCGCGGCATCCATACCCGGTGCAAAAAGAAAACCGTGGCGTGTGTCGCGTACCTGCAAGCTTAGGCAGTGCTCTCCAGCTCCCATGGCCATGCTTCTCGATGTAGTCCGTAAGCTTCTGGTCTTCTTCAGCTGTCCAAGGGCCCTTCTTGAGGCCATTCTCGTCGCAGCAAGGAGACCTCCCCATTGATAGGATTGAGATAGGATTGGGCCGGGTTAGGATGGTGCAGGTGGGAAGGAGGGAGACAAAGCTATCTGCCTCTCCTCCCTAGCTTGATCCTTGGGGTTTCCTGTGTCAAGGATGTCTGGTCACCGGAACACAGCTTCCTCTATATAAAGGCCATGAAATCCGGTGTCTAAACCCAGGTCAGGATTAGTTTATTCGAGTGGAAAGTATTAATCTGCCCTTAGATAATTTGGGTATGCGACGTACATGTCAAGTGGGCAAGGGTGTTCCTCCACACTAAGATAAGGGCTGTTGATCCATGTTGTTGACTTAAGCCGCTAGGATAAGAGGGCAATCAGCAGTCACGTTGATATAGTACTCTATTTTCCTTCGGCCGTTTTTTTTTTGGACAAGGTGTGATCCTTAAGCCTTGCTTTAATTGTGATATTTTCGTTGTTCTTCTCTGCAAAAAAAAATGTTGCATTGGGTGTTATAACATTTAAGAAAGCAGTCAGATCATTGTTTATTTGTAAGTAGCCAATAGCTCATCATGTAACATCTCCTACCATATGTTGTTTTATGAAACCCTACCATATATTGTGATTATTACTTTCTGGGGGGGAGGGGGCTGTTGATCCATATAAAATGAGCAAATGTTCCAGAAGTTGGTTCCTGGAAGTGTATGGTATCAATTCCAAAGACATACAAGTGGTGCAATTTCAACAACTATTATTCGAGTCCTGTACTCTAGTTGTAGTAGCAGCCTCCAAAATCTGTAGATATTGTATTCGCGACATTGTACTTGTCACATGACACCTATTTTATACACCAGATTTTCAGAATTATATTATACAGCATTTGCATGCATGTCAACATGTGGATGACTAGATTCCTGGGATATCATAGTATATGTTGGCGTATAGCTTTTTCTCAAGTATGCAATGGGCCCAGCAGATGACAAACCTGCGTATGGAGCTGGACTGAGACCGTCCCCTAACTAAGGAAGTATTTTTGTACAAGTATCCCAAATGACAGTGTTAACAGCTAGCTAGCTAGATTTTTTTTAAATGGCTGAGCTAGCTAGAATTGCGTACGCAGAGATCTCTTGATATAGAGTACAACGTATGCAGAGATCTGACCCCGCCGTCTTGTTCTTGCAGTCCCCAAAACTAAGTATATATATTTGGATGCGTTGATTTGGCAGTTAATGCCTGTTCATGGATGATGCATGTGCCGTTTTAATCTGCTGCATTTCTAAGTGCAACTGGGAACTCAAGGTGGTATGCAAGAGAAACACGCACGCGGACTGAGCTTTTACTCTGAGATCACGAGTGAAGCCGAGGAGCAGATGGAGGGGCAAATACACCATTATGATCTTGGCAGGGTGGAATTGATGCGTCAATTTCAGTGGTAATTTGCAGGATTGCCCACAAGGAACATATATCCGGCCACTTGGTGGAACGTGCATGTCATTGACAAATTACCAGGGCCGCTGAGCTGCAACCGAACCAACAACACACACTAACACACAGAGGTGGTGAGGAGGCCCCAGATCGATAGATTCGATCGTCATTGCAGTTACCTGCTCCGAGACCCAGCGACTGGGCAACAAACCAAAGCGCCCTACTGCTCCTAGTGTCCTACGTACATGTACATGCATGCTCCATGGATCAGACCACTTCCTTTTGGCATGCAAAGCTGGGCCGATCATCACTGGCGACCTAATTAACAAGCTCCCATCCAGCGCCACGTATCTTTTCCAATGTTTTCCACGCATGTCGAGTTGTCGACGGACTCCACGTGGTGGCCGCCGTGGGGCCGCGGCCGGCCGGCTGCGAATTTTTCCTTCCCCATGCACGCAACGTACGTGAATGGAGAGCGGCTGGACCTCCTCCTCGTCGTCGTCGGCTCGGTCGTCGTCACCGCATCGGCCCACCCTCCGTCCGCGTGGCTCATAAACAACGCATACAATAGTGCAAGTTGATCAACGTCTTCATGCTGCTTTCAGGTTGTGACATGCAGCTACCACAGTTTTTTTAGAGAAAAGGCCACGAAATTGCTCTGCATACCATACTTTTTCGTCGGACACCCGTACGACTAGACAGTAAAACTTGTTGCATGTTGTGGCCCACAAACTGAATTGTCTTGCGCTGTCTCTAATCGTATGAGTGTGGGATGAGAATTCATCGTATGTATAGTAGGGTTGGGCCAGGTTGAAAAGGCCACCAGCCCAACCAATATTAATGAAGTCATCAACCGGCTAGGATACAATGATGTTGTGATAGAAAAGATACAAGCTTGAGACCAAGCTAAAGAATTACATGCAAGGAACAATCACGCACAATTGCTACAGAGAGCATAGGAGAATGATCACACCGACCAACAAAGGAAGCATCTTGATGAAGCCAAAGGAAACCTCCTCGCAGACAGGATCGACATCTGAAGAAGCTGACGAGGGTGCACCAGACAGGCCATGCCGCTAAGTTAACCTTGCCACGATCGGGGGAGAGACCATAATCTCACCACACCAGCTGCCAGAAGGAGACCACTATTCCCTTCGCCCTTGCGTAGGGCACCGTGTCGCCTATCAGCAGCCCGCGGAGTGACCAAGCAAGGAACCAAGAAGATTGCGGAATGACGCCTCCACCACAAACACCATCGGCCACCCGGAAGGCTACACACATCCCCCACCGACGCCCGAAACCGCAGAACAAGCCCACATCCCCCACCCACCCCAAGATGCCGCCTTTAGGAAGGTTCATGATGCCATATCGTCGCCGACGCCCGACGGCCATGGTTTTCACCCGTGTGATTGGGGGAGGAGGAGGAGCTGGGGAGGGGGAAGTTCGAACGCGACCTCGGGAAGGAAGACGGAGCAGGAGCGCCACCGTCGGCGTCAAGGTCGACACGAGTAGAACAACAACCCCTTTGTTTGTTTATCACAATCTCCATCAGCTTCCATTCAAGGTCGGCCCTAGCATTACAGAGGCCCTAGTGTGAATAGAGTACAATGGACCTACCAAATAAAACAGAGCAACATAAATACTTTCGCCGGTATATATTATATACTGCCTCATGAAAATCAAAATAAAGGCAGAAAACATGATAATTCAATCCGGAACCCGAGCTCAGATGCACCCAGTGAACAGTAAAAAATCAGAAAATTATGGTTTTTTTGTGGTGAAAGATGCTTGAGTGCGTGATGCTCGTGTCAAATTTCAGAGCATTCAGACATCGGCTCTCGGCAAAAAAATCAGGCCCAAACAACAAAAATACGGGAAACATTTTCACAACCCCCAAATTGGTCTTTTTTGTTGAGAGTCACTCAAATGTCCAAATGATCTGACATTTGATACAAACATCAAGCACTCAAGAATCTTTCACCACAATTTTTTCAGATTTTTTGAATTTTTCTAGTATTTTTGGTGATTTTACTGTTCGCTTCCGACTCATCTGGGCCCGGGAACCAAAATGCCGCGTCCCATAAACATCCAGAAATGACATTTTATTAGCAAATAAAATCTAATACAGCCTGTATATATGATTATATGATATAAATGATAAATACAAGTTACATGTACTCAGTCATAAACAACTATTGAATGAATACAACATTGTGAAGTGTCGCAGGAGGGGGGCAAAGGCACCCTGCACACTTGCTGATTTTGTGTTATGCAAATCATATTTTTGTAATTTTTGTAGGTATGTAGATATATGGGCCCTTATTTGAGATGGCCCTACGCCACCTCACCTTTTGCCATGGCCTATGACCGGTTGTTTCCACTGGCGGAGCTATGTGAGGCAAAACTCTGCCATGGCCCGCTCCATCCAAAAGAATAGCTAAAGCTTAGATTGGCCCGCCCTAGTATTTTTATGTAGCTTCGCCACTGGTTGCTTCCATTATCGTACGTGTTCGGCTCTGTCCGGTTTGCCGTGAACAGTAATTTATTTTCACCCGAAACTCGTTCCTAATGTCCTTTTCCCCTTTTGTGATTGATGAAGGTCCGTGTGCTCTTCTTTGTTGGTTGATGTGATAATATTTGTATTTGTTCCGATGCCTATCATGTCGCTTGTACGTTTAGTGGATTTGGTTCGCTACTGATCGATGCTTGTCAATAACTAGAGAATGCCCCGCTTTTTGTTGTGGGAATTGATTGATGAAAATTTGGGTTGATACATAAGAACCTGACTTGTTATATTTTATTGTGTATAGATGTAATAATATTTATTGAATATAAGTAGAATAATTAAATAAAAAACATTTTCATGTATTTTTTTATATTGTGTTGGGTCTTTTTCCATCATAATTGCATGTTGAGATGAGCCTTATCCTATATGCAATTGTATGATGAGATGGCATATTTGCATGAGATAAATAAGTTACTAGAAACTGTAGAGACGTAAGCTAGGGCTAGTTTGTGGTGTATTTTTTCGTAGGTCCCATGACTTGTCAACGCAGGGCTGCTTGGTCCTGGCACATGATTTCTCAGGCCTCCAACATCGTCATCCTAGCTTCATTTTCCACTGTCTCAAGGACAATATATATGGTTGTGTTAACAATTTTGTGCATGTAAATTTTCTCCAGGAGAGTATTTGGTTGCATGTACCACAGTACCAGTAGTGTACGGAATACGGGATCCCGCTCACACGGGGTAAACCCATCGGGACTCAACCGGCTCACAAAATTATTTTTGCGCAACAAGTTCAGCAACGTGTGTTGTAGTACTTGGTTTCTGACTTCTGCAACCGATGTTTTTCTATCCGTTCTCTATGATCATGCATGATCGCCTCTTTCCTAAATTTTAATAACTTCAAAAAACGATTTTTGCTAGATCGGAGGTGCATATTGCTACGTCGTTACTCATTACCATAATTTAATTTGATGAATGATGCATGTGATCCAATCAATCTGTCCAAATAAATTGTGCAGCAAAGCATGCACGCACCTATACCACTTACATTTCCAGGACAAAGTTCCATCGACGCATCAGTGTAAGCAGGATAATCCAAATGACAGCAGCCATGCATCGACGTGCCCGTGAAAAGAAGTGCATCCATGCATAGACGACGTACGTTCATGCCCGTAGTTAATTTAGCTCGTGTCCGTGTAGGCTAAAGGTTCTTGGATCTTGCATGACTCATGCATGGTCCAAGACACAAAAGGCCACAGCCTCAAATTCTCACCAACCTGTTATCTCATAGGCCGCATATTTTAACCCCATGATCTGCTGTGATCTTCGCTGACGCTGGATCGATGGACTGCTAGTGCTAGCTAGTTGAGAAATGATTTGATTCATCCATGCAGTGCTTAAAAAAATAACAAGGAAAGAGGCTACATGCCGACGGTTCAAAAGGCTAGCTGCAGTTCATGTATGTGATTAAATCTTTAATTAGGAACCTGATAAGGAGCAGTTAAATGGAAGTTGAGACCTGGTTAGGAAAGATGGTGGATGGAGGATATTTTGTTTAAACCTCTTGTATGTATCTTAGCTATGCAGGCGCCCGGTGTTGCTCATCATGTTTTTTATCAGCCTGATGCTACATTCTGAGTTAATAAAAGTGCCTTTTTAAGAAAAAAAACATGCCATATATAGCATTTCAGTACTACACATGTCTATTCAGCCGTATATCATCAACCCACATTAGGTGATTGAACAATGCATGTGTGGCCCTGCATGCACAAGGCTTGGAATGCACACTTGTTTCATGGCAAGTAGAGAAAAGGCCTGTCCAATAGTCCAGAAAGGAGAAATGGAAAACGGACAGGTCCATACAGCAGTATGCAATCAAGTGATGACACCCTGTTTGACATATGTGTGGGAGTTGTTGCAGCCAACAACCAAGAACCTCCAAGTTTTAAAATTTCCATGGTCCAGCGTTTTTGTCGATGACGATCATTGCCCGCCTCAACACTCCTGAAGCTAGTGCTCCGTCATGGTCAAAACAGGCCAAATGCCTCGGACCATGCACACTTTGAGGTTTAACCACAGTGACCATGCATCCAAAAGTGCTCAGAGATTACTTGGTTGATAGTATATAGTTAGACACACACGCACCAGCCTTCCTTTATCAAAGCTGGCTTGGCTTGCAGCTCGATCGTCGTGTCCTCCTCTCTTGAGCCTTGAGGCCTTTTCCTTCTTTATGTCTAATAATTAAGCTCAACACTGAGTTGGCTTCTAATAAACATGTATCTCTCCTTTTGTCATCTGATCACTAATATTGTGAGATTCTGCTGCAAGCCATCTATATATCTGTATTCTCAAGGATTTAGACGTGCAGTACCTATGACTATGGAAAATTATGTACTCCCTTCAATCCATATTATTTGTCGTTCAAACGGATCTAACTAGACGTATGTCATTGCTAGATACTTTCTTCAATCCATATTAATTGTCGTTGATTTAGTACAAGGGAGTATATCAATTTGAGCGACAAATAACATGCATCGAATGGAGTACCAACTTCGTGGCATATGTATACATGCAATTAAAGACGAAAGTGCGTGTATAGTGCATATAACTACCATATCATATGTGCAGAGGACCAGTTGCCACCGAGGAAAGATGGAGCCATGCATGCATGCATGGAAGAGGACAAACACAAGGAGATGGCGGATTCTTGGTCCCTAATCTTCCCCACCTCATGTCATGTGCGACTTGTCCCCTTCGTTCCTCTGTGCACAGTTGCATCACTTCCCATTGACAACACGTTAAGCAACATGCTAAAGCTGATGATCTTTCATATCTGAGACCCTTTAATCTCCTCCTGCTCCACGCCCACACGGACGGGTCAGACTCAGAGGCAAGCTAGCAGCCTAAGCACCTATGAACTGCCTGGCTTCCTTCCTCGTGGAAGATTCAAACCACCACCCCATGCACGCAACCGCGAGTGTAACATCCAATGCTGTCTGCTTGATCACATGCATGTCACGGATCGATCTGTCCATCTCCGCCTCCGGTGTGATGATAGGGATTAGGGATCGACGCTGTCGTCGCTGGTTGTGTACAAGGTCAGAGATGGTTCCTTGCGGACATGGGTTTCTAACCGTGCCATAGGTTATTGTTCCCGTAAACCGTATTGTCGCTGCACTGTCTGTTCATACTATACCTCAGGTTAATTAATCACTGAGAGAATGATCAGGAGAGATACATTACTGATTTGTCGCACATCACATGCACCTTCCCATCATGGTTAGTTATGTATACGGTTATGTGTACGTCGAGGAAAGTACGGTGTCGTCAACGAGATCGAGCAGTAGTATAATAAACTAATTGACACATGTATCCGGCAACTGTCTGGGCGCGTATAATGCGGCTAAGTTGTATAGGGACACGCGTCGACGGTTTCATCAGATCAGATGTCAGCTATTATCAGTGAAAATGGCAGGCGGATTAAGCTAAGGGGAGCTTTCCTTGCAGTTGGATGCATGCATGATTAGTTCAACTCCAGCTTCCACGGTGGACGGTGGTTGTGACTCGAGCTCCCCTCCTCGCGCCGTCGCGATCGCCGGTGGAGTCCCGGGCACGGATCCATGCATCACGGTGCGCGCTACTGACAAGGAGGCCGGGACGATGATCACGCCGGACTGGGGGGGCCGGGGCTAGCCGCAGTGTCCTACGTACGTCCGCTAGAGACAACCGGGCGAGGCCGTGCCTGCATGCATGTGGAGTGACGACGGCATCAGTGTTCTTAATTTGCTTGTGCGAACTGCCTTCCACGTTACTGATCGTGCACATGGCACTGTGCTTATTTTTTGTTCTTTCCCTGTACACACTTTAGTTTGATAGCTTTGCACCAGATATTTGCATACGGTTCTCTTTGCATGTTTACACCCTTTAAAGTGTCCTATGTTGTATGGTTCTCGGTTTTGGTGAGGATATCACCAAAATTTCAATAATTCAGTCGTTCAATTGATACTGAAATATTTAGATCTTCGGTGGAAATGCTAACGAAAATAACCAACAACTCATAATTTTCCAACCAACAGTAACACATCCCACTTGATAATCTGAGACTAATGACTAACGAGTTGCTCAATGCAGAATGGTAATAATGTTGTACTAGTTTCAACGTCATCTCAGTGGACGAAAATTTGTATAACGATGCACGTACATTTAGAAATAGACAGAGGTATTGTGGCATCATAAAAAAAGGGTAGCATCCATAATGTGCTAAGAACCTCGATAATTCCCGAACGTTCGAATTTTAAGCATGTCATCCCAAACGCTTCTTTATGGCAACTTTAGTTGACGCGAGGTGGCAATTTAATTGTTAAAACATGTCAACTTTGTCCCAGATTAATTTTTGTCAAAAAATTACCATGTTTTCAACCCCTCGTAAACTAAAGTTGTCATGATAAACGTTCGGGTTGCCATGCTTAAAATTATAGCGTTCGGGATTTATCATTTCCGACCTTCTCTGAAAATGTTCCCGCTCAAATGAGAATTGTGGATCTCTCTCTCTCTCTCTCTCCTCTCCTCTCTCTCTCTCTCTCTCTCTCTCTCTCTCTCAAAAGATGAGAACCGCGTGTTTTTTTTCTCATTTTCATGTTGCCAAAAAGGGAGTGTATTTCAGTTTTCAGAATTGCAATAGAGCACAGGCCCTAATCCTGGCTGTTAGCAAGTTACTTTCCTAAGTCTCGAGGAAAGCAGGGAGTCGCCACTCGCGCAGGCCGAAGATCTATTTTTCCCAACCGCTGCGTCCAACTTTGCAGGAAAGGGAGCCGGCTCTGACTTTCTCCCCTCCGACGGCTACTCGTCGTCGTCTCGCCCCCTGTCGACGCCGGAAACTGTCCACACCACACACACACTGCTGACACTGCTGACTGCTCACAACATTCATTCAATCGCTCTCCCGGCTGCAACTGCCGCCTTTCCGCAGCCAAGCCCACTTGCTGAGGTGGTCAGCTGCTAAACTTTCTGCCACCCCATTAGTGATGCTTACAGCTGCAGGATACATGAAGCACAACGCAGACAGGTGCTTAAATCGTATTCTGGAGCTTCTCTTAACGGGCTAAGAGCGACCGTTCTACTGTCAATACGTACGGGGAGAGCTCAGTGTACGTCGAGTATACTTTACATCCACGTTGCACACAGTCAGTTTGAATTGATCCGTGGCTAGTTAATCCGCTGGCTGCTTTCAGTTATTCAACTGTGTGACAAACCCCGTTAATCAATCGTCTTATCATGCGCTGATGGCGGAAAATGACCATACAGTTTACTAGAGAGAAGCTGTCGGAGCCATACAGGTAATCGTATGCGTATGTGTCGCAGCTCAGATATGTAGCGGGTCACAATTTAGGGAATGCTGGCAGAGAAAGGCAGGGTCTCTCTGTTCAGAAATAGAACTTACTGCATTATTTAGTCGGCCCGGACTGTTCACCTTGGCTACAATGTCAAAGATGGTTAAACTGTCCGCGTATCGTGGTATGACAATGGCAGTTTGACTTGCAAGAATGCGGGCGAGGAGTGTGCGTGTGGTGGGAGAGACAAGACGAGCCCTTTGTTTAGGGGAAATCCCACGCCGTGCTTACCATTGAAGCAGTGACTACTTGTCTAGTTTTATTAGTCTCTAGTAGAAAACAAGGCTTTGGTCACGGGGCAATATTCACATTGGTCCCGGTTCAGTCACGAACCGGGACTAATGTGAGCATTGGTCCCGGTTCGTGCGGCTAAGGCTTTAGTCCCGGTTCACTTGAGCCCTTTAGTCCCGGTTTGAGACACGAACCGAGACTAAAGGGTGCGATGCCCTTTAGTCCCGGTTTGTGTCTCAAACCAGGACTAAAGATTAGACCTTTAGTTCCAGTTTGAGACACGAACCGGGACTAAAGGGTGCGATGCCCTTTAGTCCCAGTTTGTGTCTCACACCGAGACTAAAGGTTCCATTTTCAAACTCTACCCTCCCCCCCCCCCCCCCCCCCCCCCCGTGGATCACCTTTTTTGTTTTGAAAAAATCAAAAGAAAATGATAAAAACTTCAAAAAATAAAATCCTTCGAGAGGTAGTTATATTACTACATCTACTAGTTAGGAAAATTTAAAAACTTAAATTTGGACATGTTTTGCAAAAAAATGTAGGGAAAATGTAAAACGGCTATAACTTTTGCATACGATATCGGAAAAAAACGTATAATATATCAAAATGTTCGGAACGAAAATCCGCATCTGATGGAGACCGCCTACGGCTTGTTTGCAAATTTTTAGAATCCTCAAATTCTAAAAGGAAAAAAAGTTATGCTCAAATTTAGTTTTTTTTGAATTTTTGTTAAATCTGGTCAAACTATGGTCAAACTACTTATTCAAGAAGTATTAGTGTTACTAAATAATTATTCAAGAATATTAGTGTTACTAAATAATTATTTTAGTTTTTTGAATTTTGGTTAACTATGGTCAAACTGTGGTCAAACTACTTATTCAAGAAATATTAGTGTTACTAAATAATTATTGATTTTTAGAACAATAGTTTCAAACTCAAACAGTGAAATATGTGACTTCATGCTCAAGCTAAATTCCTGAGGGTTAATAGGATTGACATCTTACTATTGTCAGGAAAACAACAAGTGCAGACTTGGAAAGGAGGGAGAATAGAACCCGGAAGTTAAGCGTGCTCAGGCTGGAGTAGTGAGAGGATGGCTGACCGTTCGGGAAGTTAGATGATTTGGAATGATGAGGGGTGATTAGAGATTAGAGGTTAAAATAATTCAGAAATTTGAAATTCAAAAAAATTCAAAAAAAATAAAAAAAAGTCATAAAATTTCCTTTAGTACCGGTTGGTGTTACCAACCGGAACTAAAGATGGACCTCCAGGCAGCGGTCACGTGGAGGGCCTTTAGTCTCGGTTCCAGTTAGAACCGGGACTAAAGGCCCTTTTTCTACTAGTGAGTGGGCTCTGTAAAAAGACATGACCTGTTGATCTTGGCATGATTTGGGCAGACCATAAATTGATTTTATTTATGAACCTCGTCAGATGGCGGGCTGCTTCTGTATTTTTATTTAAAGAAGAATGAGAGTAACTCGGTTTATTGCATATCTAAATGAGTGAATCAATCATAAAGAGGAAAAAAAGGAAAAGGAAATATTCACACGAATCTCGACGTAATATCAATGACATAGGACTTAGATGTGCAATACTTATGACACATTTAGATGTGTTTTAGCAAAACTGAAAAAAATACCTAGTTTACAAGCAAACAAAGGCAACCAAGTCGGCATCCTGACACAGCGCACCCGTTGGCAACACACCCCACCCCACCCGGCGAAGCGATTGAGCAAACATAATAGTTTTTTCAATGGTATAGTCGAACAACTATTGACATTGTTCGGATATATGGAAAATAGATACCGTTGAAGATATAAATGGTGTTTGTTTTTCATGCACAACATTCATTACTCTTATGGACATATACACATGCTTTTGTGAGGATCGAGCAGTGAAAGCACGAGCCGAGGAGGAATAAGGGGAAGGAAAAGCAATGGAAGGGGAGCCGACTGGCGACTGGTGAGATGGTGGCGACACGACATTGATCGCCACCGCAGAGAAAGGAACGGGGTGCGGGGCAAGTAATATGTCTCCCCCCCTTCCCTTACCCCATCCACCCTCTAGCTTAGGGAAAGATCTCATTGAAACACAACGATACCTCAATCTAATGTTACCATTGGTGGCAGGTGCCAAAACTTGATTTGGTTGGATCACGTGTCGGAGAGAGGAAGCGACAAGGCGCTAGAGCACAAGAAGAGGAAACGTCAGCCGGTGAGGAGGTAAAAAGGATGGCGAGAAGAGATACTTAATAATTTGATGCTAGGCCTACGTCATCATGCATTGCGGTCTAAATAAGAATGAAAGTCTGCATCCAATGAAGATGGTCGTTTGTCTTTTGGCATGGGTCTCTAGTTTTGTTACTGTAATTTTTCATTGAAATATATGAGAGGGGGGGGGGGGGGGGCCTAGCCCCGACACCCTCCATTATAGGGTTAGAAATAACAAGCGCACACACCGGTGTCGCTTCACTAAGGACACGCTAAGATTCCACGCTGAGATTCCTGATCTATATGGCAGATTTAGTCGCCTTTTGATTAAAAAATAATCTTTTCCCTACAAAAAAGGCCCGTAAGAAGTTGACATCTTCCCTTTGTTGAACTAGTAAATATGCACGTGCAACGCATGTTAAATATTTAGGCAATATATTAATTGCACATAGATTTTAGGTATGCTATTATTTATGTGTTAATCCTATGATTAGTGCAATATTTGGTATGATGTTAATTGCATGTTTAATGCTCGCCATTGGAGCAGTCTAGGCCGTTGGATTAACTCAGTTCGATGGCTGGGGTCAGTTGGATCTGCCCCTTTGGGACTTTTTATATTGGTATAAATATAGATATAGATATAGATATATCCTTTTTGATTTGATTGGAATCCAATTTCAGCTAAGAGCTTTTGTTGATTCGAGTTCTACTTATGAAGAGTTGCCACATTAGTGTGTATTGCTAGGACTTTGATTTTAAGCCTCCTAGAATAATTATCCTATAAATTCTTGATGATCAGGCAACCGCGGTATTAGAAACCTCCTGTCCCATGACTAACACACGGGATACACACCCACACGCACCCATGCGCTATCGTAGTGGGTCGGTCCATTTGCCCGGTTATATTAATTCGAGTACCGGAGTCTGGCTCGACAACTTTAGAGTGTTGTTTTAAAAAAAACTTGTAAAGGGAGAAATCAACTAAAAATGTCCACACATTAATTTTTTTTCACAAATTCATTTTTTGTGATAAAAAATGTTCACAAACTCAAAAAATATTCATGATTTAAAAAAGAGTGCAAATAGAAAATTGTTTGCACTTTTTTCACCAATTTGTAGACTGTCCCAGGATTTAAAAAAAATCTTCATGAATTTTGAAAAATGTTCCCGTATTTTAAAAAATGTACATGAAGTTTTAAAATGTTTCTGGATTTTAAAAATTGTTCATGAATTTGTGAAATCCAGATTTTTTAAAATTTTAAAAGTGTTACACATTTTTTCTCTAAAAGTACCTACACTTTTTTCTAGAAAACCTCATTCCACTTTGTTCGACGACAGTGGTCAGCGGAATTGATACAAGATCGTGTGGTACATCAAGGCACACATGTCTACCAAGATCTAGATGTAAACAGAACTTTGCTAAGCTATCAGCTTCAAAGTTTCTACATCTAGTTTATAACAAGCGCACACACCGGTGTCGCTTCAGTAAGGACACGCTAAGATTCCACACTGAGATTCCTGATCTATATGGCAGATTTAATCGCCTCTTGATTAAAAAAGTATCTTTTCCCTACAAAAAAGGCCCGTACGAAGTTGACCTCTTTCCCTTGTTGAACTAGTAAATGCGCACGTGCAACACATGTTAAATATTTAGGCAATATATTAATTGCACGTGGATTTTAGGTATGCTATTATTTATGTGTTAATCCTATGATTAGTGCAATATTTGATATGATATTAATTGCACGTTTAACGCTCGCCATTGGAGCAGTCTAGGTCGTCGGATTAACTCAGTTCGATGGCTGAGATCAATTGGATCTGTCCCTTTGGGTCTTTTTATATTGGTATAGATATAGATATAGATATATCCTTTTTGATTTGACTGGAATCCAATTTCAACTAAGAGCTTTTGTTGATTCGAGTTCTACTTACGAAGAGTTGCCACATTAGTGTGTATTGCTAGGACTTTGATTTTAAGCCTCCTAGAATAATTATCCTATAAATTCTTGATGATCAGGCAACCGCGGTATTAGAAACCTCCTGTCCCATGACTAACACACGGGATACACACCCACACGCACCCATGCGCTATCGTAGTGGGTCGGTCCATTTGCCCGGTTATATTAATTCGGGTACCGGAGTCTGCCTCGACAGGTTTAGAGTATTGTTTTAAAAAAAATTATAAAGGGAGAAATCAACTAAAAATGGCCACACATTAAAAAAAATTCACAAATTCATTTTTTGTGATAAAAAATGTTCACAAACTCAAAAAAATATTTGTGATTTAAAAAAGAGTGCAAATAGAAAATTGTTTGCACTTTTTTCACCAATTTGTAGACTGTCCCAGGATTTTAAAAAATCTTCATGAATTTTTAAAAATGTTCCCGTATTTTAAAAAATGTACATGAAGTTTTAAAATGTTTCCGGATTTTAAAAATTGTTCATGAATTTGTAAAATCCAGATTTTTATTTTTTTTAAAAGTGTTACACATTTTTTCTCTAAAAATACCTACAATTTTTTCTAGAAAACCTCATTCCACTTTATTCGATGACAGTGGTCAGAGGAATTGATACAAGATCGTGTGGTACATCAAGCCACACATGTCTACCAAGATCTAGATGTAAACAGAACTTTGCTAAGCTATCAGCTTCAAAGTTTCTACAACTACTCTAAAAAATAAAGCTACAAGGATTGAACTAGGGATTTATGAAAATAACACTTTGGTTTTTGGGTTATCGTGGGCTGATGGGCCGTATTATCCCTGTTCTTCCTTGTCGGCTCTTTTTTTTTCACAGAGGTCCCTCATCTTTTTTCTTAGAAAACAAGGCCCGTGTCGGCCTGGCCCATATCATCATCATCAACTTGTAAAACAAGCCGAAGACTCTTCCTTTCCGGCCACTGACATAGGGCCCCACATAGGCTCGCCGCCGGCTGGAAAAAGAGAACGCAAAAAGCTTTTCTTTCTTCTTCCCCACTCCGCGCTGATTCTCGAGCAGTACTCCGCACTCCGCAGGCCTAAACCCCCCCTAAACCCTAGCCACCCCCCTCCGCCCCCGCCCCGCCCATGGACTCCTCGGCGCGATCGGGCGCCACGGCGTCCTCCAACCCCCGCGCCTGGATCGTCGCGGGCGTCGCCGTCGCCGGGGTCATCGTCCTCGCGGAGGTCGCGCGGCGCCGCCGGAGGTGGCTGCGCGGCAACTCCAGCCCGCCCCCGTACTCCGGGGCCTTCTGCGACCGCCTCGAGCTCGCCCCTCCGCCGCAGCCCCCGCCTCCCGCGGCGCGCCAGCAGCTCCCGGACCTCACCTTCGCGGTCAGCGACAAGTGAGCCCCCCAGCTCTGCTTCGATGTTCCGCGGGATCGCGGGTTTTCCGCCGTGGTTTTGATCCCCTATTCTCTGTGTCGTGTTTTTCAGCTTCGAGATCGAGGGCTATGTAGCCGGCTTCGGAAACCCGGACTGGAAGAGGACCCACAAGGCAGCGAGCCACACGGCGGCGGCCGTCAAGGCTCTGCTGAAGCAGGGGGCTACCTGCGTCGGGAGGACAGTCATGGATGAACTCGGCTTTGGGTTCGTAATTGAAATTTTCTCTAATTGAATTGATTGCTTAATACAGTACAACTTTAACATTTGGGTGTCCTCATCCTTACAGATCTTTGAATTTGTATAGGATTTTGCACATACATTGATAGGAATATAGCTGTTTTAGAAGATCTGTTGTCTCAGGGTGACTTTTCTGGACAATGTTGAGGTGCTGAAACCAGATTATTTGGTTTTGAAATAAAAACTAAGCACATATCTTTAACTTATAGTAGCAAAGGCAATCCTTTATTTTACACTTGAGGTGTGCTTGTTTAAGTCTATTTGGAAACTTGATGTGCAGTAAATGTGTCTTGAGGAGGAAACGCATAACTTGCTCAAATTGGGTGGGGTATTCTTTAGCTATTGATTGAAGTGTTGCAGTAGGCCTATGATTGCAGTAAAATGGTGCATATCAAGGGTGTTTGTGGTGACAATGTTAACTTCAGCCGATGCAAGATAGATTCTGTTGAGACAGTCAACTCCTGTTTCCATTTGGTTGGTGGCCAACTGATCGTAGCAAAGATAGCAAAGTTACTTTACTGTTGGGGGTCTCGTAATCATAATTCTCAAATCACTGTTTGAGTCATTGCAAATCATGTTTTATTTTATGCTAAGTTTTGCATTCACCTTTAGTATCCCTTGGAACTCCAATATGCTAAATAACGGCTTCCTCTGTTCACAAATATAAGATGTTTTAGATATTTCAATATGGACTGCATATGGACTGAAATGAGTGGACAAACACACTAAAGCATGTCCATGTACATCCAATTCAGAAAAAAAAAATTAGAACATCTTATATTTGTGAACGGAAGGAGTAGTTTTTTCTAGCCATTCAATTCAGATGACCGTGCACGTACATAAATCTTTAACAAGATTCTTTTTTCATAGTAATCATTAACAGGCCTTGGGCTTCAACTAAGACTCACTAGATATCTATCTATCGGTGTTCTGCATTAGATAGATGATGAATTCTAACACTGCATCAATTAACATGTTTTTACAGTGTTACTGGAGAAAATTTACACTGTGGAACACCAATTAACCCAGCATCTCCATCAGTTGTCCCTGGAGGGTCATGCAGTGGCTCCGCTGTTGCAGTTTCTGCGCAGCTTGTCGAGTTCGCTCTTGGTATTTTTCTAAAAAGACTTTTACACATCTACAACTTCTGCAATCTACATGTGTTGTAACTTGGCGTCTATTCTTATATTGTACTCAATTGTGGTTATCTAGTTTTCTTCCTTGCTTTCTTTTTTTGATTGTGAATCTACTTCCACTGGAAATTGCATCTCGTTTGTATATGAGTATATGACTAACAATTTTATGCATCTGTCATATTATCAAGTCATATAAATATAGCATGATCAGAATTATAGCTCCAGTCACTAACCTTGTAGTTAGCATGGTTGTGTTTACTGTAAGATCCTTGTGTCCTACCCTATAAGATCACATGATGATTGGCTTGGGGGAAAAGGACATTAATTATAATATCTGGTTACTGGTTGGGTTACAGGATGAGTTCCTGAATAATTGGCCGTCTCCCTGCATTTGTTTTTACCAGAGTGTCCTTGCACTCTTATATCTATGATACTCCCTACCTTTTTTTCCAAGGCACACATGTTCTCCAAAATTTAACTTTGACCAAAGGTCCAACTACTATATAAATATTTGCTACAAAATCTTATGGCTATTCTTTTCATGCCTTGTGATACTTTTATCATGCATGTTTATCTTAGTACGTGTTCAATCACCAATTCACTATACATTTTGTCCTTTTCTCCATGTATAAGTTCTTGATGCAAAATGTGCTTGATTATTATGGCTGTCTCCTAGAGATATTCGTTCATATTCCACATGCAAACTGACGCTGTAAGCCCTGAATCTCTTAGGTACTGATACAACTGGTGATCTGAGAATTCCAGCAGCTTTCTGCGGTGTTCTTTGTTTCCGGCCTTCTCATGGGGTTGTGTCTACTCTTGGGACCTTACCGAATTCACATAGTCTAGACACCATTGGTATTTTCTTACACTTATCAATTGTTTATGTTTTCATGTTTATTACTTACTGTGACAAGCATATCTATGTGACCTATAGCAAAAGTTGCTTATATATGACATAGTACCCACCAAACAAAGAACATGTGAAGGCCTTACGATTAATGCCCCATCTTTACAAAATATCATAGTATGACTATAGATTAGAAGACCAGTCTCCAATCAGAGCTAAGAGACCTTTTATTGAAGTCGAATGGCAGCATGCTTTGTTTTTCTCAATTGGACATCCATGTAGATTGTTTCTTATTTCACTGATTTTCTGATCCTTGTTAGGATGGCTTGCACGAGATCCTCATATACTTAGTCGTGTTGGAGATGCTCTGTTACCGGCTGCTGCATGTGGACTTAGGGGGAAAAGGCAGTTGGTTTTTGCTGATGATTGCTTTGAGTTGCTAAAGATTCCCAACCAGAAAACAGTGGATGTCATAGAAAATGCTGTCCGTACATTACCTTATGGATGTAAGCCATACTGATGTCACATATTTCTTAAATGCGCCGGTGATTAGGTTTATATATTTTGTGCAAACAAGTGTGAGACATTCAACTCCACATCTTGCAGTTCAGCCACCTAAGCACATCAATATTGGCCAGTATATCTGTTCAAATGTACCTAGCTTGAAGGAGTTCTGCGAACCTTCTACAAAGTTGCAAGAAGGAAAGTCAGCCTTGAAAGCTCTCTGCACTGTTATGCTGTTATTACAGAGGTTTGTTTCAATAATTCTTGGCACCTGGTGAAATCAAATGATGAAACCCAAATTGGTTTTTTTCCTGGAAAAATATACAAAGAAATATACTGAGTCACGACCTTGAAAGCTTAAACATTTGTTATCATAATTTGTACAGTAATGCCAGCATTGGTATATTTCTGTAGCCTAATCGAAGTTTGTTGAATCACCGCATACTAGTATCCTCTCTATGGCCTGAATTAACGAGTAAAGAAGTCCTAAGTTTGAATTCTTTGACATGCCAAATTGCTTGGGTCTTTATGATAGAAGTGCTAGTTTACTGGTTCATCTTGTATTAAATGAGTCCAGCCATCGGTGTTAAGTTGGGGCAGGACCATTAATTCAGGTATTCAGGTAGTTAAATTGTACCTTACACATTCTAGTTAGTTGTGACTAGTGAGATCCTAGTAAGAATAGTGTCCACCAGTCACAGTAGTTTCTGAAGTCATGGCTGCTGGCTTGCTGATTTAGATTTATTGTTGTGGGCCTTAGCCCTGTGATAATTGATTCCATGGGATTAACAGCAAACCTGTTGTTGGTGCTGAGTGGTCTGTCTGCTCCATTTGCACCAGCTATCACTAGTTACTAGTGCACTATTTTCCAGCAATCAGTTAGATTACTACCTCCGTTCCTAAATATAAGTCTTTTTAGAGATTTGAATATAGACTACATAAGATGAATATAGATGTATTTTAGTGTAGATTCACTCATTTTGCTCCGTATGTCCACATTAGAATCTCTAAAAAGACTTATATTTAGGAATGGAGGGAGTACCTTGGACTTTTGATGGATACATGCAAAGTATTCAAGGGGTTGATGTAGTACAGATTATTCTTTATTTGCCAGTTGCATCTGAAGATGTAGTTGAACATGAATTGATCACCTCGAAATTTATATGTCAATCAACTACTCAGATATGAATTCAAAGCAAACCATGAGGATTGGGTTAACACTGTAAAACCCAAGCTTGGCCTTGAAGTATCTACTCGTGTACTACAAGCTGTAAACTTCACAGACGACAACATCAAATCCTTGTACATTGTACGAACTGAATGGCGAGCTGCACTGAAGAATCTTCTAAAGGTATTCTGCCACTTGACTCCTTAGTTGCAGCTTGCGATGGTTTGACTACTGTTTTGGCTATTGACTATCCCTCACAGTTGCAACTACATGTACTCAGCTATACCGATTTTATGGGGTCCGTTATAAGCAGCTACCATATAACTTGTAGATCATACTGCAGTAATTAGTGACCATCAGAGTTATTTGTTTGGTACTTGGACAACAACAATCTGTGTTTACTAGACCAACCAGGCACTACTAGTTCCTGGTGGCATTGTTTAAAGAAGAACGACCCAGACACTATTCACTCTGGGAAATAATTTTTGACCCACAGTAGTCGAACCCTGGTGGTCAGGTTGGCGCTGGTTCACAACAACCTATTCTTACATGGACTGGATTATGTTAAGGAAGGGATAGTGGATCTTTCTATGCATTCCATTACAATCATGCCTTTGTTAGATTGGAAAAAAGGGAAACACTGGAATTTTATGTGATTTAATTTGGTTTTAGCTGTTTCTTTAAATGACAATTTATTTAATTTATAGCGTGAGGTGCCATTATCACACATTGTGTCACCATAAGCATTCGTGCTAGATTTTAAAGTTTGCCATTGGCTTGAATCAAAGGTTCATGGAGTTTTTCTGCTTACTCTTTCATGTGTTGCCATTTAGGATACTGGAATTTTAGTTCTGCCAACCATGGCTGGACACCCTTTGAAAAGGAACTCTAAACAGAGATTGTCATCCGAATTTGAAGATAAAATGTACGCATTTGTCAGCATTGCTGCACTTTCAGGCTGTTGCCAGGTAGTTTATTTAGCTGCTTTCAGGTAGTTCTTTTCTTTTCCTACGAAATTTACGACCAATTCATGACCCACTTCACTTCTGCAGGCCACTGTTCCCTTGGGAAATCACAATGATCATCCTATATCTATTTCATTTGTAGCAGCTCATGGATCAGACAAGTTCCTTCTTCGTGCTATCTTGGATATGTATTCAGCCGTCCAAGAACAAATAGTTTTGGCATCCAAGTTGGCACTTCCACCAGTAATTGATCGTGATGTTGATACATCAGAGTTGTTGAAAGAAAAGGTATATCTCGTTCACATTTGTAGCAGTGCATGCATCAGACGAATTCATTCATCATGTTACCTTGGGTATGTATTTTCCCATCCAAGAACACATAATTGGGCATCCAGGTTCACACTCATCAGTAACCAATGGCGATTTTGATGCATCGTAGCTGTTTAAAATGTTCATTTTTTATGAATGATATGTTGACATTTTGTTGCTAAGGGTTGTGTTGTTCCTGTTTCTTTATCAGTTTTTCGTTGACAATGACACCTTGCCATTCCTTGTTGGCAATAATCAAGTTTTATGCGGTAGTTCAGGAAAGTTGGGCCAGCCAGTGTAAGATTGTGTTAGTTGTGCCCGTTTCCTATCTGGTCCTACACACTGATTTGTATACACTGATCTTGGTACTCAGTGAGCACGGATAATTTTTTAATCCTGTATCGAGTGTGAGTCCAAACCCTGAGTAGTATAAATATATAAGGAGATTGTGCATTGACTGCCAAGCACTGGAAAATAACAATAAAAAAAGAATAAAAAAATTCTAGCTTTCGTGTGTTCAATCATGTTCATGGTTTGCGCAATCCACAATTTGGTTTTATGTTTGCTTAACAGGGAAATAATTCCTTCAAAAGAAAACAATGGAGCAAAGCTATTGAATCCTATTCCGGGGCAATCAAATTGAACGACACAAATGCGACATACTATTGCAATAGAGCAGCTGCTTATCTGGAACTTGGACGGTATGCTTTCAATATCATTACCTTTGAACACGATTCCCTGAAATCAGCACTTTCAAGCTCATGCATTTTGAATCTTATGCAGTTTCAAGCAAGCTGAAGCGGATTGCGACCAGGCCTTACTGTTGGATAAAAAGGTAAGTGGCCTTTTGTTAGTCACTTCTCCATGGTTACAAAATATCACTACCGTCTTGTGCTGTTATTTATGGTGACATCAGATATTCACATTTCTTCTCTTTATGCTGCTGTTGCCTCAGAATGTTAAAGCATACCTACGACGAGGTACCGCAAAAGAAAGTGTTTTGAATTACCAAGAAGCTCTGCAAGGTGTGGAAATTTTCTAGCATGCAATTATTTCTTACTAATATATCTGATTGAAACAGTGGGGTTTTTCATGATACTCTTGCTGGTCGCTAAGCAAAGCTGGTAAAGGGTTGAAGCCAGCTTAACTGGCGATTGTAGCCATCTAGGCTTAACATTGAGTTGACTGATTTCACTTTCTTTTCGAGGAAATAGCCAGGAGTAGAGTGATTTTATTTATAGATGTTCTGGTAAAACTAGTTGGCAGCAATAGCATAGCTTATGTTTCTGTAATAGTGGTATTCATTTTTCTCAATCTCATTGGTCTTGCCTTGCGTGTACAGATTTCAGGCATGCTTTAGCTTTGGAGCCGCAGAACAAAACAGCCCTTGCAGCAGAGAAAAGGCTACAGAAACACCTGAGGTGATTCTGTTGGCGGAGCTGGAACCCGCAACTTGTCAAATTTTGGGATCAAACTAGTCTGTAAAGGAAAGAGCCCTTCTGCTCCTTGAGAAGAATTGGTCGCAAAGACACTGAACACTTTGCTTCTGTAGTGTCATTGTTTGCGTTTCATAAAAAAAAATTGGCGTGAAATTCATGAAGATGTTGGCATCTTCTGAGTGCAGCAGAAACAACTGGCGCGCTGAGATACTGTTAGGCCAGTTGCTGTGGCAAGAAACACTCCAAGTTTTTGAGGCTGTAAAACTTTTACTTGGTGCCATCCAATACGGCAACGTGTGATAACGGTTTCTCAACTCCTTGTATGTACCAAGAAATTCTAAAACGACTGGCAATTCAACTCATACCACTCTGCCTCCGTAGAAACGTGACCACAAGCGAAGGATAAGTCACTGAACACCAGACAGATATCCACGGTTCGGCGGTAAAAAACTGCCAGAAAAGAGCCACGAACGACTGAACCACGATCTCCCCCGTGGACAAACGCTCGACGCCAGACCGCCGGTTCACGCCAGTTGGTCGAAGGAAACTGCACCGATGAGTCGCCCGACGGCGACCTCCAGTTTGTCCCCTCCCCCCTCTGCGCGTCCGTCCGTGTGAGCACGCGCGACCTGGGTGTGTGCTGTTCGGGCAGTGGCTTCGATAAGCAAGCAGACGCCTTCGTTTTTTGCACCTCACAGATCACTTTCTTCTGGAGATCGGTCCAATGGAGACGCAGCAGCAGCGCCGGCACCAGCTCCGGACTCCCATGGACCCGCTCGTGTCCCTCGCCGCCAGCTTCCTTTCGGCCTTCTCGCCGTCGTCCAGGGAGCATGGCACCACCACCTCCACGATACTCCTCCTGCCGCTCCCCGTGGCCGCGGCGCGCGCGCTGTCCGTGCTCCGCCGCCTCGCGCTGCTCGCCACGCAGGCCTTCATCTCCCTCTTCTTCGCGTTCCTCTCCGCGCTCTCGCCCCCGCCGCCGCCGCCGCCCCCCTCGCTCGCGCCCTCGCTGCCGCCGCCGCTGCGCGGGGACCGCGCGGGCGCGGGGGCCACCGCCGCCGTGGCGTCCACCTGCGTGGAGCGCGCGCTCGGGCACGTGCTCTGGGTCGCATCCCGGCTCCCCGTCGCCTCCCGCAAGTACGAGCTCGTGCGCGGGCTCGCGGAGCGGCTGCTCGACGAGAACAACGTGGGCGCGCGGGTCGCCGCCGTGACCCGCGCCGCGCTGGCCGGCGCGTTCGAGCGCACGCTGGGGCAGCTGGAGGCGTCGGCGGGCGGCGAGTGGGGCCCGCCCGGGATGGAGCTGGCCGTGCGCGCGGTCAGGTCCGGGGTGCGGTGGTGGAGGCCCACCGTGGCCGCGCTGGAAGGCAACGACGCGTTCGGCGGCCCCGCGGCCGAGAAGCTCGCCGCCGAGCTGCTGTGGCTCGGGCAGAAGATGGCCGAGTGCGGCGCGGCGCGCGAGGCCGCCGTGCAGTTCGGCGCCGCGTCGCGCCTCGGCAGCCGCGCGCTCGTCGCCGAGCCCACGCTGCAGGTCGCGCTGCTCCGGCTGGCTGGTACGTCTACGTACTACGTGCAAACCATCTTCTTCCTTGAGAAATTAAAACTATTATGAGAAGAAGATGCACTCTCACGCACGCGGACGCCATTGGCTGTCGGTGCAGTGTTCCTGTTGAGGCACGCCAACGCGGCGGAGTTCGAGCAGGAGGAGGGCAAGGCGGCCGTGGCGGAGCAGCGGATGGCGATGCTGCGGTCGTGGCTGCCGCTGCTCTGCCGCGGCAGCAACGGGACGGACGCGCCGGTGCTGAGCGGCAGGGAGAGGGCGGAGATGGTGACGGTGCTGGAGGAGCTGATCGAGAAGCTGCGGTGGGAGCAGCAGGAGGAGGCCCTGGCGCTGTGGCTGCACCACTTCGCCGCCTGCCCGGACACCGACTGGCCCAACCTCGAGCGCTGCTACACGCGATGGTACGCCGAGTCGCGCAAGCTCCTCGCCTGACCAGCAGCCAGCACGTACGCCGGAGCACTTTTGCCTGATGCTCAACTGTGTGTGTGTGCCACTCGATCGAGCAACTTACTACGTAGTAGTACCTGTGTATGTAAGTTTAGTTTTAGTACAAAAGAGTGGGAAGTTCACAAGTTATGCTAGTGTAATCTGCAATTTTTTTCTCTCTGGACTCTGTTCATGCAAGCGTGTGCAAATTTGTAACCCTACTATCTTCAGAAAACCCAACAGATTTTTACTCTTCCCTGAGCAGTAAAGTGGAGCAAAAGGACCGAGGAAATCGCGTAATGAGTAACGACGCCGAACAAGTTCATAAAAGTGATGCATGGATACAAAGGAAAAGAACGAGGCCTTTTGCTCATTTGCTGAATCATCAGGAGCAGGAAAAAAACCCAAACTCCTAGTTCCAACATCCGCAACTTTGGGAACATAGGCAATACATATGCAGTTCTAACACGTCAAACCTCTTTCCTCAAGAATATGAATTTGGGCAACAGCTATTCAGGACAAGGTTATAATGGCAACCATACTTGGGTACGTGGGAGCTTATTCTAATGATTAGTTACAATAGCTAGCAAAGCCGGTTACAACAGATTCTTGGTGTTCATATCCTGATCACTCTACCGTACATTTTATATCAGAGAACAAAAAGGTTTACACTTCACCTTAGTTCTTCATGGAGTTCGTCCTTCCAACGGTGCTTGGTTCTCTGATGGATACAGATGCCAATGATTTGGATGCCCCGGCAGTGGCATTCCTCGCCCTTCCTGCAAATTATCTCGCTTTGAACGGTATAACCTATTGATTTTTTGTGGTGGAGCTTCAGCAGGGCCATTCTGCCTGCTGCCCCCAGCTCATGAAGTTTTTTCCAACAAGCAAGAAGGGAAGGGTAAAGCAACTGAGGATGAACTTGAAGAAACCTTACAAGGCACAATGAAATTGTCTGTTCAAGCTCAAAAGGATGATGGGTCATCTATAAGAGAAAACCGACTCAAAATGCCAATATTGAACAAATGAAGAATCTCCCAATTATGAAGAGGGCTAACAAAAAAGCAAATCCAGTCAGTCGAACGAAGATATCCAAGAGAACATTCAAGGGATTTTGTTGATGTCATTGCTATAGGCTACAAAGACATGTCTGCATAACTATGCAAGGAAGCAAGACCAAGTTGTTCTTATTCTAGAAGAAGCAACTGAACTCATCCAGGATTCAATGAGAGAATCTAACAAGATTTCTAGAAATAGTTTTGTCGCAAAGGAATCCTAAAGTTGTGAAATGAGATGAATAGATTGAGAGTATATTGACTCCAAGGAAGTATTTGATACCATTCGCGAGAACTACAAAGTGTCTGACTTGATGGCTCTCCAACAAGACTTGAATGAAGAGTTAACTCTATAATTATTTACCACAATGCAGTTTGAAGATGTGTTAGATCCTTCCAGTAGATGTTAAATGGCAAGGTGTACAAGTCAAGTACATGTGAGTTTGCTGAGGTGCAAAAAAAATCACAAAAAAAAATCAAAACTTTGAGACTGTACATTAGAAGGAAATGTCCAATAAGGAGAAGATGGCACGGTTATATAATGTGAGCTTGTGTTCAAACATAATAAAAATCTTGTAATGACAATTGGACTCCGTGAATGGATCTTTACAGTTAACTACCTCTTGAGAGTCATTTTTGACCCCAAGGTTGGAGATAGCATATCAAGATCCAAGGTTTTTCCAAGCAACTTCTTATGCTTGGCATGGATGTTCCTGTGGCTTCGAGCAACCTCTGTGGTATGGGCTGATGACCCACAAGTATAGGGGATCAATTGTAGCTCTTTTCGATAAGTAAGAATGTCGAAGCCAACGAGGAGCAGAAGGAAATGACAAGTGATTTTCAGCAAGGTAATGTCTGCAAGTGCTGAAATTGTAAGTAACAGAGTAGTTTGATAGCAAGATATTTTGTAACGAGCAAGTAATGATAGTAGTAACAAAAGTGCAGCAAGGTAGCTCAATCCTTTTGAGGCAAATGACAGGCCAAAACAGTCTCTTATAATAAGCAAAGCGTTCTTGAGGGTACACGGGAATTTCATCTAGTCACTTTCATCATGTTGATTTGATTCATGTTCGCTACTTTGATAATTTGATATGTGAGTGGACCGGTGCTTAGGTGATGTTCTTACTTGAACAAACCTCCTACTTATGATTAACCCCCTCACAAGCATCCGCAACTACGAGAAAAGTATTAAGGATAAATCCTAACCATAGCATTGAACTTTTGGATCCAATCGGTCCCTTACGGAATAGCGCATAAACTAGGGTTTAAGCTTCTGTCACTCTCGCAACCCATCATCTAATAACTACTCCACAATGCATCCCCTTAGGCCCAAATATGGTGAAGTGTCATGTAGTCGATGTTCACATGACACCACTAAGGGAATCACAACATACATACCATCAAAATATCGAACACACATCAAATTCACATGATTACTTGCAACATGATTTCTCCCTTGACCTCAAGAACAAAAGTAACTACTCACAAGTGATAAACATGCTCAAGATCAGAGGGGTATTAAATATCATAATGGATCTTAACATATAATATTCCACCAAATAAACCATATAGTAATCAACTACAAGATGTAATCAACACTACTAGTCACCCACAAACACCAATCTATAGTTCCGGTAACAAGATTGAACACAAGAGATGAACTAGGGTTTGAGATGAGATGGTGTTGTTAAAGATGTTGATGGAGATTTTCCTCCCCAAGATGGAAGAGTTGTTGGTGATGATGATGACGATGATTTTCCACCTCTGGGAGGGAAGTTCCCCGACGGAATCGCTCCGCCGAAGGGCAAAAGTGCTCCTACCCAAGTTTCGCCTCAAGACGGTGGCGCTCCAAACCGAAAGTCATCCCTTTATTTTTTCTAGGTCAAAATGACTTATATAGGAGAAGATGGGCACCTGAGGTGGGCCTGGGTGAGCACAACCCACCAGGGCGCGCCTGGGCTCCCTGGCGTGCCTAGGTGGGTTGTGCCCACCTGGTGGGCCCCCTCTGGCACTTATTTGCTCCAATATTCTTCATATATTCCATAAAAATTCTCTGTAAAGTTTTAGCTTGTTTGGAGTTGTGCAGAATAGGTAGCCTGACGTAGCTTTTCCAGGTCCAGATTTTCAGCTGCCGGAATTCTCCCTCTTGGTGTGTACCTTGCAAATTATGAGAGAAACGACATTAGAATTACTCCAAAAGGCATTATTATGCATAAAACATCATAAATAATAGTAGGAAAACATGATACAAAATGGACGTATCAACTCCCCCAAGCTTAGACATCGCTTGTCCTCAAGCGAAAACTAAAATCGAAAAACATGTCCACATGCTTAGAGAGAGAGAGATAGAGAGAGAGAGAGAGGTCGATAAAAACAAACTATGTTCTCAGTCAACTTTGCAACTACAATTCATCATCTTTTCAGAAAGGGTCACATATCGGAGCCTTTAGACAAGTCCACATACTCAACCATCATTTAGTCTTCTATGATTGCTAACACTCATCGCATACACATGAGGAAAACGTTTCAACCGGACACATAGAAAGATAGGGGTTTATAGGTTCGCCTCCCAACAAATTCACCTCAAGGGTGATGTCAACAATAATAAATCATGCTACCCATATTCAGCTAGAGATATGTGTCTAGATCTTTCCTCACCACATGATGCTTGCCAAAGGAGAAAAATAAAAAGGAATAGAGAGAAAACTTTGACTCTTTGCATAAAAGTAAAAGATAGGCCCTTCGCAGAAGGAAGAAGAGGTTGCCATGCGCTTATTTGTTTGTATTCTCAACCCCTTAGTGAAAAAGAACATCACGTTGTATTGTCCATTATGATGGAAACCTTTATTATGCAGTCTGTCGCTTTTACTCTTCACCATCACAAGTTCGTACAACACTCAATTTTCTATTACGTTAAATGATCTCCCACTTTTAGAAGCAATTTTTATTGCCTTATTGCACCGATGACAACTTACTTGAAGGATCTGACTCAATCCTTAGGTAGGTATGGTGGACACTTGAAAATAAGATTTGAGTTTAAGGGTTTTTGGATGCACAAGTAGTATCTCTACTTAGTGCGGAATTTTTGGCTAGCAAAGATAGGGGCAAGCACCACATGTTAAAGGATCCATGACAATATGACTTCTATGTGAATATTAACAAACATAAATCATTAAGTTGTCTTCCTTGTCCAATGTCAATTTTTTTGGCATATAATATTTTGATGGGGGCTCACAATCACAAAAGATTTCTAGGATAGTATATTTATATGTGAATCTGCTCTTCCCTTATTAATTCTTTCATGAGTTGCATCATTGACCAATGCTATGTTTGTCAATCTCTAATAAAATTTTCTACTTATACTTTTCCTTATGTGGATTCATCACCTACCATAAGATTAGCATATGATCTTTCTCATTTATTTCCTTTCCTTTTATTGGAACATGAAAGTAAAGAAAGCAAAAACTCAAACTAAACTTTATTATATATCTCGCACATGATTACAAGTATAGATCACTAACCAAATTTCTCAAAAAGAAAGGATCGAACTAAAATTTTATTCATCTAAAGCAAAATATCGAACTAAAATAAGTAAAGGCAAAAGATAGTGGGGATGATATGATACCGAGGCACCTCCCCCAAGCTTGGTGGAAGCCAAGGGGAGTGACCATACCCGATACTCAATTTTCTTTTAGTGATGAAGAAGATGGTGGTGGTGATGTAGTATTGTCCAATATAACCATGAGTAGATCCTTCAAACCTTGAATCACCCGAAGGGCTTGATGAAGTAACTCACTGTTTTTCTCCACTTCAGCCATTATGTGTTTATTTTCCGGCCCCCAGGGGTTCGTTCCTACACTATTTTCTCTTGGGCGAGATATGTCCCAATTGGACGGTTTGTGCCTACGAGGAGTATTCTCGAACCCATAATTGTGAATCAAATTGCGAAAATTGTTATGATGTAACCTGTGTAGAGGCCTTCTTGGTGGGATTTCTTCTTGCACTTCGAGGCCCTCTTGATTATTTGATGTTCTCATAGCTTGAGGAGGATTCAGATGAGTGGATATACCAACCAATGTGCCTCTCTCAGAAGACGGAGAGTGAACCCCAAAAGGATTTTCTTATTCTTCCTCCATAGCAACTTCTTCAGCTTCCTCTCTCCTTAGATCTCCCTGAAACACCTCTGCGTATTCTTCTCCGTTGTTGGAGGGTGAGGAAGACATGATGCTAGCCTCATTGAATCTGTCAGGAAACAGCAGGAAAAGAAAACAGAAGATTTCTCCGTGATAAAATGGTCAATAGGTTCGGGGGGTATATACAGATTTTTTATCTTGGGGGACAAGGAAACTGTAGAAAAACGGAGTCCAAAAAGTACCCGAGGTGGGCACAACCCACCTGGGCGCGCCTAGCAAGACAGGCGCGCCCTGGTGTCTTGTGCCCACCAGGGTACGCTTCATGGTTGTTTCTTATTTTCCTAATTTTTGTTATATTCCAAAACTGACAAAAAATATTTTTGCGGGTTTTTCGTAGTCCGTTTACTTACCGTATCACGTACCTCCTTATTTTCATGATTCTGGAGTGTTCCGGAAGGACTCTTTTATGTGTCCTTCCGGTGTCAAAGTTTGGATAATATTACTTTCAACATTAATGGGCATACATGAGATATAATATTTTATTCGTTGCCCATTAATAACCTTCGGGTTAGTACCTTCAACATTATTTATTTTGGTAACTCCAGACCGATAAACCTCCTCGATAACATAGGGTCCTTCCCATTTTGAGAGGAGTTTTCCTGCAAAGAATCTAAAACGAGAGTTGTACAAAAGAACATATTCTCCAACTTTAAACTCACGCTTTTGGATTTTTTTATCATGCCATATTTTAACTTTTCTTTAAATAGCTTGGCATTTTCATAAGCTTGGGTTCTCCATTCATCTAAAGAGCTAATATCAAATAACCTCTTTTCACTGGCAAGTTTGAAATCATAGTTGAGTTCTTTGATTGCCCAATATGCTTTATGTTCTAACTCAAGAGGCAAATGACAAGCTTTTCCATAAACCATTTTATAAGGAGACATACCCATAGGATTTTTATATGCTGTTCTATAAGCCCAAAGTGCATCATCTAATTTCTTAGACCAATTCTTCCGAGACCTATTGACAGTATTTTGCAAAATTAATTTTATTTCTCTATTGCTAAGTTCAACTTGACTACTAGACTGAGGATGATAAGGTGAAGCAATTCTATGGTTGACATCATACTTGGAAAGAATTTTACGGAAAGCACCATGAATAAAGCGTGAACCACCATCAGTCATTAAATATCTAGGTACTCCAAACCTTGGGAAAATAACTTCCTTAAGCATTTTAATAGAGGTGTTGTGATCAACACTACTAGTTGGAATAGCTTCTACCCACTTAGTTACATAATCAACAACAACCAAAATATGTGTATACCCATTAGAGGAAGGAAAAGGTCCCATGTAATCAAACCCCCAAACATCAAATGGTTCAACAACAAGTTATTCAATAATTCTTCAGCTTGTCCAACAGTTCATTCCCTGAAAACACAACCAGCACAACTATCTAGGAAGTCCCTAGAAGCATCGGTTAGTCCGTCATAGAAGATATCAAGTATTTCATTTTTCTTAAGAGGATGATGAGGCAAAGCATTAAGTAACCGGCAAAGCCTCCCACAAGCTTGTGGGATACTCTCTTATTTAGTTTGCACAAAGTTAAATATTTCCTGTAAGGCAGCTTGTTTCATATGAGCAGGAAAATATTTTTCAGAGAAGTAATAAATCATATCCTGGGGACTACGCACACAACTAGGAGCAAGAGTGTTGTACCAAGCTTTAGCATCACCCTTTAATGATAATGGAAATAATTTGAGAATAAAGTAATAGCGAGTTTTCTCCTCATGAGTAAAAAGGGTGGCTATGTCATTCCACTTACTAAGATGTGCCACAACAGTTTCAATTTCATAACCATGGAAAGGATCGGATTCAACTAGAGTAATTAGCTCTAGGTCGTCAAAGAATTCATAATCTTTATCATCAATAAAGATAGGTGAAGTAGCAAACTTAGGATCACATTTCATTCTAGCATTAAGAGATTTTTCTTTATACTTGTGTAGTAATTTCTGTAGATCCTCTCTATCATTGCAAGAACGAATATCTTTAGTTGTTTCTTCACTCATAACACAACCTTCTGGTACCTTAGGCAATTCCTATCTATGAAGGCTAGTTCTAATAGGTGTTTCAAGAGTTTCAGTTTCAAGCTCATCATCAAATTCAACAACATCATGTTGTATAACTCTAGCAATTTGTTCATCAAGAAATTCACCAAGTGGCACAACATCATTATCAAGCAAGGTACTATCATCATCATAAGCATCATTCATAGTAGAAGTAGCATCATCAATAACTTGCGACATATCAGAATTAATAGCATGTGGTGGTGTTGCAAGTTTATTCATAACAGAAGGTGAATCTAAAGCAGAACTTGATGGCAGTTCCTTACCTCCCCTCGTCCTTGAGGGAAATATCTTAGTCTTAGGATCCTTCTGATTCTTCACAGTGATAATATGATAATAATCCCAAGTGACTCGACAAATATAGCTATGCTCCCCGGCAACGGCGCCAGAAAAAGGTCTTGATAACCCACAAATATAGGGGATCACTATAATTTTCGAGGATGAAGTATTCAACCCAAATTTATAGATTCGACATAAGGGGAGTGATACGTCTCCGTCGTATCTACTTTTCCAAACACTTTTGCCCTTGTTTTGGACTCTAACTTGCATGATTTGAATGGAACTAACCCGGACTGACGCTGTTTTCAGCAGAATTACCATGGTGTTATTTATGTGCAGAAACAAACGTTCTCGGAATGACCTGAAATTTCACGGAGCAACTTTTGGAAAATATAAAAAATACCTGCAGAAGATGAAGGCCAGGGGGCCCACCACCTCTCCACGAGGGTGGGGGGCGCGCCTGCCCCCTAGAGCGCCCCCTACCTCGTGGGCCTCCTGGTGCCTCTCCGACTCCAACTCCAACTCCATATATTGTGTTTCAGGGAGAAAAAAGCCAGAGAGAAGAATTCATCGCGTTTTACGATACGGAGCCACCGCCAAGCCCTAAAACCTCTCGGGAGGGCTGATCCGGAGTCCGTTCGGGGCTCCGGAGAGGGGAATCCATCGCCATTGTCATCATCAACCATCCTCCATCACCAATTTCATGATGCTCACCGCCGTGCATGAGTAATTCCATCGTAGGCTTGCTGGACGGTGATGGGTTGGATGGGATCTATCATGTAATCGAGTTAGTTTTGTTAGGGTTAGTATCCACTATGTTCTGAGATTGATGTTGCTATGACTTTGCTATGCTTAATGCTTGTCACTAGGGCCTGAGTGCCATGATTTCAGATCTGAACCTATTATGTTTTCATTAATATATGAGTGTTCTTGATCCTATCTTGCAAGTCTATAGTCACGTATTATGTGTTATGATCCGTTAACCCCGAAGTGACAATAATCGGGATACTTACCGGTGATGACCGTAGTTTGAGGAGCTCATGTATTCACTATGTGTTAATGCTTTGTTCTGGTACTCTATTAAAAGGAGGCCTTAATATCCCTTAGTTTTCGTAAGGACCCCGCTGCCACAGGAGGGTAGGACAAAAGATGTCATGCAAGTTATTTTCCATAAGCACGTATGACTATGTTCGGAATACATGCCTACATTATATCAATGAACTGGAGCTAGTTCTGTGTCACCCTAGGTTATGACTGTTACATGATGAACCGCATCCGGCATAATTCTCCATCACCGATCCATTGCCTACGAGCTTTCCATATATTGTTCTTCGCTTATTTACTTTCCCGTTGCTATTGCTATCATCACTACAAAGTACCAAAAACATTACTTTTACTACTGTTACCTTTTGCTACCGTTACCACTACTATCATATTACTTTGCTACGAAATACTTTGCTGTAGATATTAAGTTTCTAGGTGTGGTTGAATTGACAACTCAGCTGCTAATACTTGAGATTATTCTTTGGCTCCCCTTGTGTCGAATCAATACATTTGGGTTGAATACTTTACCCCCAAAAACTGTTGCGATCCCCTATACTTGTGGGTTATCAAGACTATTTTCTGGCGCCGTTGCTGGGGAGCATAGCTCTATTCTTTGAGTCACTTGGGATTTATATCTGCTTATCATTATGAAGAACTTGAAAGATCCAAGAACCAAGATCTATCCCTCAACTACGAGGGGAGGTATGGAACTGCCATCTAGCTCTGCACTTGATTCACCTTCTGTTTTCAGTAAGCTTGCGACACCTAAAACTGCTTCTGCTATTCGTTCTGATATGTCGCATGTTATTGATGATGCCACTTCTGCTATGCATGATACTTATGATGAAACTACTTCTATGCTTGATACTACTGTGCCACTTGGTGATTTTCTTGATGAACAACTTGCTAGGGCTAGAGAGATTGAAAATATTGAATCTGATAATACTGATGAAAGTGATGATGAAGAATCACTTGTTATTCCTGAGGGTTATGTTTTTGATCAAGAAGCTTCTTTAGCTATTTTAGCTTGCAAAGATAGATACGAACTTAAGAGGTTATTAGCTAAATGGAACAAGCAATCTCTAAATGCTAGAATGAAACCTGACCCTGCTTTTGCTACTTCACCTATTTGTGTTACTAATAAGGATTATGAATTCTCTGTTGATCCTGATATAATTACTTTGGTTGAATCTGATCCTTTTCATGGCTTTGAATCTGAAACTGTTGTGGCACATCTTACTAAATTAAATGATATAGCCACCCTGTTCACTAATGATGAGAGAACTCGCTACTTTTATATCCTTAAAATATTTCCGTTCTCCTTAAAGGGTGATGCTAAGATATGGTTTAATTCTCTTGATGCTGGTTGTGTGCGTAGTCCCCAGGATATGATTTATTACTTATCTGCTAAATATTTCCCTGCTCATAAGAAACAAGCTGCTTTAAGGGATATATATAATTTTGTGCAAATTGAAGAAGAGAGTCTCCCACAAGTTTGGGGGAGGCTTCTCCAATTACTTAATGCTTTGCCTGATCATCCTCTTAAGAAAAATGAAATACTTGATATTTTTTATAATGGACTAACCGATGCTTCCAGATATTACCTGGATAGTTGTGCTGGTTTTGTTTTCAGGGAAAGAACACCGGATGAAGCTAAAATTCTATTGAATAATATGTTGACAAATGAAAATAATTGGACACCTCCGGAGCCAATTCTTGAGACTATTCCTAAACCAACTCCGAAGAAGAGGGGTATTCTATTTCTCAGTCCTGAAGATATGCAAGAGGCAAAGAAATCTATGAAAGAAAAAGGTATTAAAGCTGAATATGTTAAGAATTTACCTCGTATTGAAGAAATGCACGGTCTTAATTTACCGCATGTTGAAGAAACATATGATCTTAATCCTTTACCTATTGAAGAAACTCATGGTCTTGATAACCCGACACAGGTAGTAAAGGTAAATTCTCTCTATAGATATGATAAAGCTGAAATCCCATTTACTAAGTTTGCTAGCCCATGCTTAGATGAATTTGATAAATTTATGGCTAAGCAAAATATTTTAATGCTTATTTTGGTAGACAACTGAAATACAATTCAAATATGCTTGAACACTTGGGTGATTATATGGCCATTGTCAAAGGTGAACTTAAACTTATTAGTAAACATGCTTCTATGGTTACCACTCAAGTAGAACAAGTACTTAAACCTCAAAATGATTTTCTCAATGAATTGAGTAGTAAAGATAATGATAATGTTGTTAGAGTGGCTACTAGAACTGGTAGAATGACTCAAGAACCTTTGTATCCTGAAGGCCACCCTAAGAGAATTGAGCAAGATTCTCAGAGAAATAATATATATGCACCTAGTCCTTCTAAAATGAACAAAAAGAAAAATGATAGGACTTTGCATGCTTCTAGTGAACCTGTTACTGAAACACCTGAGAATCCAAATGATATTTCTATTTCTGATGCTGAAACTCAATCTGGTAATGAACCTGAAACTAGTAATAATGTTAATGATAATGTTCATGATGATGCTCAACCTAGTAATGATAATGATGTAGAAATTGAACCTGCTGTTGATCTAGATAACCCACAATCAAATAATCAACGTTATGATAAGAAAGACTTTGTTGCTAGGAAACATGGTAAAGAAAGAGAGCCTTGGGTTCAGAAACCCATGCCTTTTCCTCCCAAACCATCCAAGAAAAAGGATGATGAGGATTTTGAGCGCTTTGCTGAAATGATTAGACCTATCTTTTTGCGTATGCGATTAACTGATATGCTCAAAATGAATCCTTATGCTAAGTATATGAAAGATATTGTTACAAATAAAAGAAAGATACCGGAAGCTGAAGTTTCCACCATGCTTGCTAATTATACTTTTAAGGGTGGAATACCAAAGAAACTTGGAGATCCAGGAGTACCCACTATACCATGCTCTATTAAAAGAAACTATGTTAAAACTGCTTTATGTGATCTTGGAGCCGGTGTTAGTGTTATGCCTCACTATTTATATCATAAACTTGATTTGAATAAGTTGACACCTACTGAAATATCTTTGCAAATGGCTGATAAATCAACTACTATACCTGTCGGTATTTGTGAGGATGTGCCTGTTGTAGTTGCAAACTTTACTATTTTAATGGACTTTGTTATTCTTGATATTCTCGAGGACGATAGTATGTCTATTATTCTTGGAAGACCCTTTTTGAATACTGCATGGGCTGTTATTGATTTCACTAAAGGCAATGTCACTTTTCATGTTAATGGTAATGAGCATACGGTACACTTTCTGAGGAAACAACCTCAAGTTCATAGTATCAACTCTATTGGAAAAATTCCATCGATTATATTTGGAGGTTTTGAATTTCCTTTCCTACTATCAAGAAGAAATATGATATTCTTATTATTGGGGATGTGCATATCCCCGTTGAGGTAACATAGTGTTATTCGAAATTTGTCCGGTTCCATGTTATTCGGAATGAGTTCGTTAACAAGACTTGATCAACCTTGTTAGTGGATTCCTTTTGATGATCATGAGATGGATGAAACTAGAAAGCACAACCTTCTGTACCCCACTTTTACTTTCTGTTATTTATATTAAATAAAATAAAAATAAATATTTTTTTGTCTGTTATCTGATTATCCGTGCAATATAAAAATACCCCGAAAATAAAAGTTCTCCAAATGCCCTGAAATTTAAATATGATTTTTTCTAGAATATTTGAGAATATTTGGCACTGAGAACACAACAGGGGGGGTCAACCACCTGCCCACGAGGGCGGAGGGCGCGCCCCCTGCCTCGTGGGCCCACGGTGGTCCTCCTCCACTTATCCTTTCACCCACACACTCCTTCCTCCCCTAAACACGAATATCCAGCTCAAACCCGAGTCCAAGCTCACTTTGCTGCCATTTTCGATCTCCTTGCTCAAAGCACCTCTCACAAAACTGCTTGGGGAGATTGTTCCTTGGTATGTGACTCCTCCATTGGTCCAATTAGTTTTTTTCTAGTGCTTTATTCATTGCAAATTTTTGCTGTTTAGGTGACCCTGTTCTTGAGCTTGCATGTCAAATTTATATGGTCAAAAGTAGTTTTGATGCATGATATAGGCCCTAGGCACTTGTAGGAGTAGTTGCTATCAATATTATTGAGTTTGGTTCACTTTTATTTTGAAGTTACTAAAAAATTTCAGAATTTTTCAGAGGAAGAAAAATGCTTAGGAAAATGTTCCAAGGTGGTTCCTCAAGGAAGCAAGGACCCAGGCTTGCAATGTGTGATGCTGATGAAGACCCACCAAGAGACGCTCTAGTGCGTCCTTGTGAGTGGACTTCTGAAAATTTTATGGATCGAGCAGGAATTAAGGAAGAATTCAACGCATATTTGCATAACGCCGATCTTGTGAGCTTCGAGGAAGAGAAGTGCAGTCAGTATCACAACCTCACCAGTACCTTTTTGAGGAGGTTTGAATTTTCAACTTCACGTAATTCTCCAACTGTCCTGTTTGATCTTTATGAAAATTCTTATACTATGGACTTAGAGGATTTTACCACTGCTTGCAAACTTCCACAATGGGGAAGTATAAGGGATCCTCGCAAATCTGAATTTAGAGATTTTCTTGCTAGTATAACTGTGGGAGAATCTAGAGATATAACACAAGCCACCATAGGGAGCATTCACTTTCCTGCTATACATTATTTTGCTCTCTTCATAGGTAGATGCATTAATGGTAAAGATGAGGCATGTAACATGTGTGCCCCTGACCTCAGTATTCTTAGGAGTGCTGTGTTAGGAGATAAATCTTATAATTTGGGAGCCATTGTTGCACGTAGGTTGCATCTTAATAGATTTAATGGAGATTTCTTTGGAGGAATTTATGCAACCCGCATAGCTAATTTTCTTGGTATAGCCATACGCGAAGATGATATTGAATTACCTCCTTCTTACCTAGACTTTAATGCTATGGTTCACCACCAGTTTGTCGAGAGGAATGAATCACCTCTCTAGTACCGACTAATTTTTGACAGACGTCGTGCTGTCCATATTACTCTCCCTGCTCCTGCCTTCTTTGATCATCAGGCAAAAGGAAGATATACTATTACCAGAGAGGAGGAAGATGAGTACGAGAGGAGAGCGGAGGCCGCTCGTCGCCACGCTGCAGCTCAGCAGGCAATAGCCGCTGCATCGCAGTACGGCCCCAACTACTATTATGGATATCCGCCAGGCCAGCCGTGGCCATATACCAACTTAGGCCAAAAGCCTAAGCTTGGGGGAGTACGTATTTCCCACCACATTACATTTATGTTCACACACTCATTTCTAGATGTCGGTGCTCATACTTTTTCATTGTATCATCCATGCTAGTTTATTTTCCTTTTTATGCTTTCTTCTTGTGTGTTTAATAAACCTTAAGAAAAACAAAAAAATAGTAGTAGCTTTTAGTTAGTTTAATTTCCATGCTTGTAGTAGTAATTAAAAATAAAACCCAAAAATATTTCCTGTTCTTCTTTTACTTGTTGGGAGCTTTCCCATGTAAATAGTTTTATTTCTTTTCTTTTTTTTGGGGGGTCGATAGGAGAAGACCATAATTAAATTGTCGAAGTGGCTCTTATATGCATAAATATTGATCTGACAAAAGAGCCCATATTGCCTTCTATTCTCTTGTTTATTGAATGCTTGCAGATTCCAGCTTAGTCCAATGCACGTGCACTATTATTGTTATCCACATCGTTCGGTCGTGCAAGTGAAAGGAAATTATGACGATATATGATGGACTGACTAAGATGAGAAAAGCTTGTATGAACTCGACCTCTTTTGTTTTTGTAAATATGATTAGCTCATCGCTCCTGATTCAGACTATTATGAATAAACATGTTTGCAATGACAACTAGAGATCATAGTTTCTTGTGCCATGCTTGATTAGCTATGAGTTATAATGGTTTACCTTGTGTGCCAACATGCTATTGAAATGGTTATGATGTGGTATGATAGGGTGGTATCCTCCTCTGAATGATTTAAGTGACTTGACTTGGTGCATGTTCATGCATGTAGTTGAAACAAAATCAACATAGCCTTCACGATATTTATGTTCATGGTGGATTATATCCTACTCATGCTTGCATTCGATGTTGATTAATTTTAATGAATGTTCATGACTGTTGTCGCTCTCTAGCTGGTCGCTTCCCAGTCTTTTGCTAGCCTTCACCTGTACTAAGCGGGAATACTGCTTTTGCATCCAATCCCTTAAACCCCAAAGTTATTCCACATGAGTCCAATATACCTACCTATATACGGTATCTACCTGCCGTTCCAAGTAAATTTGTATGTGCCAAACTCTAAACCTTCAAATAAATATCCTGTTTTGTATGCTCGAATAGCTCATGTATCAACTAGGGTTGTCTATATCTTCCATGTTAGGCGGGTTATTCTCAAGAGGAGTGGACTCCGCTCCTCACTCACGAGATAAATGGCTGGTCACTGGGATGCCCAGTCCCATGCTTTATGCAAACTAAATCAAAATAATTGCAAACAAAACTCCCCCTAGGACTCTTGTTAGTTGGAGGAACCCGTTGTTTCGAGCAAGCCATGGATTGATGCTTGTTGGTGGAAGGGGGAGTATAAACTTTACCATTCTGTTTGGGAACCGCCTATAATGTGTGTAGCATGGAAGATATCGCCATCTCTTGGTTGTTATGTTGACAATGAAAGTATACCACTCAAAATATTATTCACCTCTGTTTCAAAATCGAGCTCTGGCACCTCTACAAATCCTTGCTTCCCTCTGCGAAGGGCCTATATATTTACTTTCATGCTGAGTCATCATCCTCTTATTAAAAAGCACCAGTTGGAGAGCACCGCTGTCATTTGCATTCATTACTATTAGTTTACATTGAGTATGACTTGACTGGATCTCTTTTACCATGAATTACAATGTCTAGTCAGTCCTTGGTCTTTAAAGGTGCTCTGCATTTATGTTTTGCGGTCTCAGAAAGGGCTAGCGACATACCATCTTGTTATATCATATTATGCTTGTTTTGAGAAAGTGTTGTCATCTGAGATCTATTATTATTGCTCGCTAGTTGATTATGCTATTGATATGAGTAACTTGAGACTGATACGTCTCCAACGTATCTATAATTTTTGATTGCTCGATGCTATATTATCTACTGTTTTGACATTATTGGGCTTTATTATCCACTTTTATATTATTTTTGAGACTAACCTATTAACCGGAGGCCCAGCCCAGAATTGTTGTTTTTTTGCCTATTTTAGGGTTTCGAAGAAAAGGAATATCAAACGGACTCCAAATGGAAACCTTCGGGAACGTGATTTTCTCAACGAACAAGACTCGGGAGACTTGGACCCTACGTCAAGAAACAAGAGAGGAGGCCACGAGGTAGGGGGGGGCGCCCACCTACCCCAGGCGCGCCCTCCACCCTCGTGGGCCCCCTGTTGCTCCACCGACGTACTCCTTCCTCCTATATATATCCACGTACCCCCAAACGATCAAATACGGAGCGAAAACCCTAATTCCACCGCCGTAACTTTCTGTATCCACAAGATCCCATCTTGGGGCCTGTTCCGGAGCTCCGCCGGAGGGGGCATTGATCACGGAGGGCTTCTACATCAACACCATAGCCCCTCCGATGAAGTGTGAGTAGTTTACCTCAGACCTATGGGTCCATAGTTAGTAGCTAGATGGTTTCTTCTCTCTTTTTGGATCTCAATACAATGTTATCCCCCTCTCTTGTGGAGAACTATTCGATGTAATCTTCTTTTTGTGGTGTGTTTGTGGAGACCGATGAATTGTGTTTATGATCAAGTCTATCTATGAACAATATTTGAATCTTCTCTGAATTCTTTTATGTATGATTGGTTATCTTTGCAAGTCTCTTCGAATTATCAGTTTGGTTTGGCCTACTAGATTGATCTTCCTTGCAATGGGAGAAGTGCTTAGCTTTGGGTTCAATCTTGCGGTGTCCTTTCCCGGTGTCAGTAAGGGCAGCAAGGCATGTATTGTATTGTTGCCATCGAGGATAACAAGATGGGGTTTTCTTCATATTGCATGAGTCTACCCCTCTACATCATGTCATCTTGCTTAAGGCGTTACTCTGTTTTTAACTTAATACTCTAGATGCATGCTGGATAGCGGTCGATGAGTGGAGTAATAGTAGTAGATGCAGGCATGAGTCGGTCTACTTGTCTCGGACGTGATGCCTATATACATGATCATGCCTAGATATTCTCATAATTATGCTCAATTCTGTCAATTGCTCAACAGTAATTTGTTCACCCGCCATAGAATACTTATGCTCTCGAGAGAAGCCACTAGTGAAACCTATGGCCCCCGGGTCTATCTTTATCATATTGTTCTCCTACTACTTTGCTATTTACTTTGCCTTTATTTTACTTTGCATCCTTATCACAAAAATACCAAAAATATTATCTTTATCATATCTATCAGATCTCACTCTCGTAAGTGGCCTTATAGGGATTGCCAACCCCTATTTGTGTTGGTTGCGAGGATTTATTTGTTTTGTGCAGGTACAAGGGACTCGCGCGTAGCCTCCTACTGGATTGATACCTTGGTTCTCAAAAATTGAGGGAAATACTTATGCTACTTTGCTGCATCATCCCTTCCTCTTCGGGGAAAACCAACGCAGTGCTCAAGAGGTAGCAAGAAGGATTTCTGGCGCCGTTGCCGGGGAGGTCTTCGCAAAAGTCAACATACCAAGTACCCATCACATACCCTTATCTCACGCATTACATTATTTTCCATTTGCCTCTCGTTTTCCTCTCCCCCACTTCACCCTTGTCGTTTTATTCGCCCTCTCTCTCTATCCTCCCTCTCTTTCTCCATTTGCCTCTTTTTGCCCGCTTGCTTTTTGTTTGCTTGTGTGTTAGTTTGTTTGCTTGTCGTTATGGCTAGTCCTTTACCTTCTGCCTCTGTGTCTGAAATTGGGGAAACTATCGTCGATAATAATTCTGATGCTCCTACTAAAGAACCCACTATCTCACATATAAAAAGATTCCGTGTTGGTAGTGGTAATATTATTGGAACAGGAGTTATTCAAGATTTCTTTACTTATGCTGGTGCTTTACCTTCTATGGATAGTTCTATACTTCATAGAACCAGTAGCCTTGCGGACGCTATTGCCATGCTTGTAGTTGAACTTTAAAGGCAATTCATGCACATGCATCCTTCCATACAAAGGATTTTTCTGGAATTTTCTAATATTGAGCATTCTTCTTTTAAGCGTGCCGCTACTATCTTTTTGGCTCATGAGTTTAGATTCATAATAAAAGAGGCCAAAGAAATCTTTGCACATTATAGGGTGGACGCTTGCCGTCCTCCCATAGAGGCTATCCTCTTTGATCAAGAAGAAATAATGTGTTTTCAATCTCTAGATTATGTTGCTTTCAATGAAAATCTTAGAAAAAGGGTTCCTACCGATGTTTTACTTGATAGAATCTCTGAACTTAATGATGATTTGGCTATTCGAAATAATGAACTAGGATATTCTCTTGAATATAGGCTCACAAAGTTCTGTCAAAAGAATGCTTATAATGATGAATTGGTTGTGCAATATGAAGGACCAAAGGAGGAGCCTATACCTCCCAAGGTTGATCTTGGGGATTTTTGTCCCATTAAATTTAGCCCTTTTGATTACTTTTGCTTGCCTAAAGAAAACTTGCCGCCGAACGTAGAGAATATGAGATGATTTTTAATAATCTATCTTACTATTATGGCAATACCTAGATCTATTCTTGCTTGTTATGCCTCGCTAGGGGCGTTAAACGATAGCGCTTGTTGGGAGGCAACCCAATTTTATTTTTATTTCTTGCTTTTTGCTCCTTTTTAGTAATAAATAATTTATCTAGCCTCTGTTTTGGTTGTGTTTTTTGTGTTGAATTAGTGTTTGTGCCAAGTAGAACCATTGGGAAGACTTGGGGAAGGTCTTGTTGAACTTGCTGTAAAAAACAGAAACTTTAGCGCTCACGAGAACTGCTACCATTTTTATTTGGGAAGTGATATTTAGTTAATTCTTTTGCCGATGATTAATATATAAATTCTTCACGTCCAGCAATTTATTTTAGAATTTTTGGGGTTCCCTACAGATTACTACAGACTGTTCTGTTTTTGACAGATTCTGTTTTTCGTGTGTTGTTGCCTTATTTTGATGAATCTATGGCTAGTAAAATAGTTTATAAACCATAGAGAAGTTGGAATACAGTAGGTATAACACCAATATAAATAAAGAATGAGTTCATTACAGTACCTTGAAGTGGTCTTTTGTTTTCTTTCGCTAACGGAGCTCACGAGATTTTCTACTTTAAGTTTTGTGTTGTGCAGTTTTCAAGTTTTGGGTAAAGATTTGATGGATTATGGAACAAGGAGTGGAAAGAGCCTAAGCTTGGGGATGCCCATGGCACCCCCAAGATAATCTAAGGACACCTAAAAGCCAAAGCTTGGGGATGCCCCAGAACGCATGCCCTCTTTCGTCTACTTCTATTGGTAACTTTACTTGGAGCTATATTTTTATTCGCCACATGATATGTGTTTTGCTTGGAGCGTCTTGTATGATTTGAGTCTTTGCTTGTTAGTTTACCATAATCATCCTTGCTGTACACACCTTTTGAGATAGCCATACATGATTTGGAATTTGTTGGAATACTCTATGTGCTTCACTTATATCTTTTGAGTTATATAATTTTTGCTCTAGTACTTCAATTATATCTTTTAGAGCACGATGGTGGATTTGTTTTATAGAAACTATTAATCTCTCATGCTTCACTTAGATTATTTTGAGAGTCTTAATAGCATGGTAATTTTCTTAAAATCCTAATATGCTAGGTATTCAAAGTTAGTAAAATTTTCTTAAGAGTGCTTTGAATACTAAGAGAAGTTTGATGCTTGATGATTGTTTACAGATATGGAGGTAATAATATCAAACTTGTGCTAGTTGAGTAGTTGTGAAATTGAGAAATACTTGTGTTGAAGTTTGCAAGTCCCGTAGCATGCACGTATGGTAAACGTTATGCAACAAATTTGAAACATGAGGTGTTATTTGATTGTCTTCCTTATGAGTGGCGGTCGGGGACGAGCGATGGTCTTTTCCTACCAATCTATCCCCCTCGGAGCATGCGCGTAGTATCGAGGTTTTTGATGACTTGTAGATTTTTGCAATAAGTATGTGAGTTCTTTATGACTAATGTTGAGTCCATGGATTATACGCACTCTCACCCTTCCATCCTTGCTAGCCTCTTCGGTACCGTGCATTGCCCTTTCTCACATTGAGAGTTAGCGCAAACTTCGCCGGTGCATCCAAACCCCGTGATATGATACGCTCTTTCACACATAAACCTCCTTATATCTTCCTCAAAACAGCCACCATACCTACCTATTATGGCATTTCCATAGCCATTCCGAGATATATTGCCATGCAACTTTTCATCATTCCGTTCATCATGACACATTCATTATTGTCATATTGCTTAGCATGCTCATGTAGTTGACATAGTATTTGTGGCAAAGCCACCATTCATAGTTCTTTCATACATGTCACTCTTGATTCACTACATATCCCGGTACACCGCCGGAGGCATTCATATAGAGTCATCTTTTGTTCTAGTATCAAGTTGTAATCATTGAGTTGTAAATAAATAGAAGTGTGATGATCATCATTTTCTAGAGCATTGTCCCAAGTGAGGAATATAAAAAAGAGAAAATGCCATAAAAAAGAGAAGCCCCAAAAAAATAAAAAAATAAAGGCCATAAAAAAAGAGAAGGCCCCAAAAAAATAAGAGAAAAAGAGAGAAGGGACAATGTTACTATCCTTTGCCACACTTGTGCTTCAAAGTAGCACCATAATCTTCATGATAGAGAGTCTCTTGTTTTGTCACTTTCATATACTAGTGGGAATTTTTCATTATAGAACTTGGCTTGTATATTCCAACAATGGGCCTCCTCAAGTGCCCTAGGTCTTCATGAGAAAGCAAGTTGGATGCATAGCCACTAGTTTCTTTTGTTGAGCTTTCATACATTTATAGCTCTAGTGCATCCGTTGCATGGAAATCCCTACTCCTTGCATTAACATCAATTGGTGGGCATCTCCATAGTCCATTGATTAGCCTCGTTGATGTGAGACTATCTCCTTTTTTGTCTTCTCCACATAACCCCCTCATTATATTCTATTCCACCCATAGTGCTATGTCCATGGCTCGCGCTCATATATTGCATGAAAGTTTATAGGTTTGAGATTACTAAAGTATGAAACAACTGCTTGGCTTGTCATCGGGGTTGTGCATGATGAGAGCATTCTTGTGTGACGAAAATGAAACATGACTAAACCATATGATTTTTTAGGGATGAACTTTCTTTGGCCATGTTATTTTGAGAAGACATAATTGCTTAGTTAGTATGCTTGAAGTATTATTATTTTTATGTCAATATGAACTTTTGTCTTGAATCTTTCGGATCTGAATATTCATACCACAATTAAGAAGAATTACATTAAAATTATGCCAAGTAGCACTCCGCATCAAAAATTCTGTTTTTATCATTTACCTACTCGAGGACGAGCAAGAATTAAGCTTGGGGATGCTTGATACGTGTCCAACGTATCTATAATTTTTGATTGCTCCATGCTATATTATCTATTGTTTTGGACATTATTGGGCTTTATTATCCACTTTTATATTATTTTTGGGACTAACCTATTAACCGGAGGCCCAGCCCAGAATTGCTATTTTTTGCCTGTTTTAGGGTTTCGAAGAAAAGGAATATCAAACGGACTCCAAACGGAATGAAACCTTCGGGAATGTGATTTTCTCAACGAACAAGACCTGGGAGAATTGGACCCTACGTCAAGAAACAAGAGAGGAGGCCACGAGGTAGGGGGCGCGCCCACCTACCCCAGGCGCTCCCTCCACCCTCATGGCCCCCCTGTTGCTCCACCGACGTACTCCTTCCTCCTATATATATCCACGTACCCCCAAACGATCAAATATGGAGCCAAAACCCTAATTCCACCGCTGTAACTTTATGTATCCACAAGATCCCATCTCGGGGCCCGTTCCGGAGCTCCGCCGGAGGGGGCATCGATCACGGAGGGCTTCTACATCAACACCATAGCCCCTCCGATGAAGTGTGAGTAGTTTACCTCAGACCTACGGGTCCATAGTTAGTAGCTAGATGGATTCTTCTCTCTTTTTGGATCTCAATACAATGTTATCCCCCTCTCGTGTGGAGAACTATTCGATGTAATCTTCTTTTTGCGATGTGTTTGTTGAGACCGATGAATTGTGGGTTTATGATCAAGTCTATCTATGAACAATATTTGAATCTTCTCTGACTTCTTTTATGTATGATTGGTTATCTTTGCAAGTCTCTTCGAATCATCAGTTTGGTTTGGCCTACTAGATTGACCTTTCTTGCAATGGGAGAAGTGCTTAGCTTTGGGTTCAATCTTGCGGTGACCTTTCCCGGTGACAGTAAGGGCAGCAAGACACGTATTGTATTGTTGCCATCGAGGATAACAAGATGGGGTTTTCTTCATATTGCATGAGTCTATCCCTCTACATCATGTGATCTTGCTTAAGGCGTTACTCTGTTTTTAACTTAATACTCTAGATGCATGCTGGATAGCGGTCGATGAGTGGAGTAATAGTAGTAGATGCAGGCAGGAGTCGGTCTACTTGTCTCGGACGTGATGCCTATATACACGATCATGCCTAGATATTCTCATAATTATGCTCAATTCTGTCAATTGCTCAACAGTAATTTGTTCACCCACCGTAGAGTACTTATGCTCTCGAGAGAAGCTACTAGTGAAACATATGGCCCCTGGGTCTATCTTTATCATATTGTTCTCCTACTACTTTGCTATTTACTTTACCTTTATTTTACTTTGCATCCTTATCACAAAAATACCAAAAATATTATCTTTATCATATCTATCAGATCTCACTCTCGTAAGTGGCCTTATAGGGATTGACAACCCCTATTTGCGTTGGTTGCGAGGATTTATTTGTGTTGTGCAGGTACGAGGGACTCGCGCGTAGCCTCCTACTGGATTGATACCTTGGTTCTCAAAAACTGTGGGAAATACTTACGCTACTTTGCTGCATCATCCCTTCCTCTTTGGGGAAAACCAACATAGTGCTCAAGAGGTTGCAGAGACCTAAGCGTTATTGCGAATGTGGTTAGTTATAATATTTGCTGAAAACTTGAATGCTGGCTTTACATATTTACAACAACAAGAGCAAACAGAGTTTGTAAAAGTTTTTCTTTATCACTTTCAGTTTGTCAACTGAATTGCTTGGGGACAAGCAAAGGTTTAAGCTTGGGGGAGTTGATACGTCTCCGTCGGATCTACTTTTCCAAACACTTTTGCCCTTGTTTTGGACTCTAACTTGCATGATTTGAATGGAACTAACCCGGACTGACGCTGTTTTCAGCAAAATTACCATGGTGTTATTTATGTGCAGAAACAAACATTCTCGGAATGACCTGAAATTTCATGGAGCAAGTTTTTGGAAAATATAAAAAATACCTACAAAAGATGAAGGCCAGGGGGCCCACCACCTCTCCACGAGGGTGGGGGGCGCGCCCCCTACCTCGTGGGCCCCCTGGTGCCTCTCTGACTCCAACTCCAACTCCATATATTGTGTTTCGGGGAGAAAAAAGCCAGAGAGAAGAATTCATTGCGTTTTACGATACGGAGCCGCCGCCAAGCCCTAAAACCTCTCGGGAGGGCTGATCTGGAGTCCGTTCGGGGCTCCGGAGAGGGGAATCCATCGCCATCGTCATCATCAACCATCCTCCATCACCAATTTCATGATGCTCACCGCCGTGCGTGAGTAATTCCATTGTAGGCTTGCTAGACTGTGATGGGTTGGATGGGATCTATCATGTAATCGAGTTAGTTTTGTTAGGGTTTGATCCCTAGTATCCACTATGTTCTAAGATTGATGTTGCTATGACTTTGCTATGCTTAATGCTTGTCACTAGGGCCCGAGTGCCATGATTTCATATCTGAACCTATTATGTTTTCATCAATATATGAGTGTTCTCAATCCTATCTTGCAAGTCTATAGTCACCTATTATGTGTTATGATCCGTTAACCCCGAAGTGATAATAATCGGGATACTTACCGGTGATGACCGTAGTTTGAGGAGTTCATGTATTCACTATGTGTTAATGCTTTGTTCCGGTACTCTATTAAAAGGAGGCCTCAATATCCCTTAGTTTCCGTAAGGACCCCGCTGCCACGGGAGGGTAGGACAAAAGATGTCATGCAAGTTCTTTTCCATAAGCACGTATGACTATGTTCGGAATACATGCCTACATTATATCAATGAACTGGAGCTAGTTCTGTGTCACCCTAGGTTATGACTGTTACATGATGAACCACATCCGGCATAATTCTCCATCACCGATCCATTGCCTATGAGCTTTCCATATAATGTTCTTCGCTTATTTACTTTCCCGTTGCTATTGCTATCATCACTACAAAATACCAAAAACATTACTTTTACTACTGTTACCTTTTGCTACCATTACCACTACTATCATATTGCTTTGCTACTAAATACTTTGCTGCATATATTAAGTTTCCAGGTGTGGTTGAATTGACAACTCAGCTGCTAATACTTGATAGTATTCTTTGGCTCCCCTGGTGTCGAATCAATAAATTTGGGTTGAATACTTTACCCTCGAAAACTGTTGTGATCCCCTATACTTGTGGGTTATCAGGGAGACAAACAATATTTGAAGGTATTAGCAGCTGAGTTGTCAATTCAACCACACCTGGAGATTAATTATCTACAACAAAGTGATCAGTAGCAAAGTAGTTTGATAGTTTTGATAATAGTGACAGCAGCAATCGTAACAGTAACAGTGATACCAGTAATTTTGTAGCAAGTGTAATAGTGATGATAGCAGTAGTAACCTAGCATAAACAATATGGAAAAGTTCATAGGCATTGGATCAGTGACTTGTTGGATGGTATTCATCATGTGGCAGTTATAACCTAGGGCGATATGGCACTAGCTCCAGTTCATCGATACAATGTAGGCATGTATTCCATAAATAGTCATACATGCTTTATTAAAAGAACTTGCATGACATCTTTTGTCCTACCCTCCCGTGGCAGCGGGGTCCATATTGGAAACTAAGGGATATTAATGCCTCCTTTTATAGAGAACCGGAACAAAGCATTAACACATAGTGAATACATGAACTCCTCAAACTACGGTCATCATCGGGAGTGGGCCCGGTTGTTGTCACTCTGGGGTTGCCGAATCATAACACGTAGTAGGTGACTATAACTTGCAAGATCGGATCTAGAACATGGATATAATGATGATAACATAAACGGTTCAGACCTGAAATCATGACACCCAGGCCCAAAGTGACAAGCATTAAGCATATCAAAGTCATAGCAACATCAATCTAAGAACATAGTGGATACTAGGGATCAATCCCTAACAAAACTAACTCGATTATATCATGAATCTCATCCAACTCCTCATCGACCAGCGAGCCTACGAAGAAATTACTCACTCCCAGTGGGGAGCATCATGGAATTGGCGATGGAGAAGGGTTGGTGATGACGAAGAACGAAGACCCCCCTCTCTGGAGCCCCAAACGGACTCTATATCTCCCTCCCGAGGCAGAACAGGGCTTGGCGGTGGCTCCGTCTCGTGGATCATGATTATTCTTTCTCCCTGATTTTTTCTCTGAAAATAGGAATTTATAGTGTCAGGGTTGAGGTCTGCGGGGCCACCAAGTGGGTACAACCCACCTGGGCGTGCCAGGAGAGGGGCCCGTGCCCTGGTGGGTTGTGCCCTCCCAGGGGCCCCTCTCTGGTAGGTCTTAGCTCCAGAAATTCTTATATATTATATAAAAATTCCTTGCAAAGTTTCGTTCCATTCCGAGAACTTTTATTTCTGCACAAAAACAACACCATGGTACTTGTGCTGAAAACAACGTCAGTCTGGGGTTAGTTTCATTCAAATCATACAAACTAGAGTCCAAAACAAGAGGAAAAGCGTGAGAAAAAGTAGATACGTTGGATATGTATCAACTCCCCAAGCTTAAACCTTTGCTTGTCCTCAAACAATTCAGTTGATAAACTGAAAGTGAGAAAGAAAAACTTTTACGAACTCTTTTGCTCTTGTTTGCATAAATAAGCTTAAACAACACCCAGGTTTTCAGCAAACATTATAACTAACCATGTCGACAATAACTCTTAAAGATTATAATGACTCATATCAATGACATAATCAGCTAGCGAGCAATAATAAGATATCTAAAACGGCAACATGTTGTAAAAACAACCATGATATAATATGACAATAATGGTATCTCGCTAGCCCTTTCTGAGACCGCAAAACATAAATGTAGAGCACCTCCAAAGTTCAAGCAGTGACTAAACATTGTAATTCATGGTAGAAAAGATCCAGTCATGATGCACCCAACATTAGCTACACACAATGCATAAATCATGACCGTTGTGCTCTACTCAGTTTCTGGCGCTTGTTTTAGAGGGTGATGACACAACATAAAAGTAAATAGATAGTCCTTTCGCAGAGGGAAAAGCCGTGATTTGTAGAGGTGCCAGAGCTCAATTTTTAAAACAGAGATAAATGAAATTTTGAGACATGCACCATTCTCATTTACTTCACGACCATTAGTTATCAACATCTTCCATGCTAAGCATGCTAGTGGCGGTTCCCAAGCGATACAAGTAAAGGTTTACTCACCCTCCACCATCAATCACACTCCACGACTTGTCCGAAACAACGGGTGCCATCCATACCAACATCACTCCCGAGGAGTTTTGTTTAATTATTTGCATTTTTGAGTTCGGGACTGGGAATCCCTATTACCGCCCATTTCCTCATGCGATGGCGAGTGAATAAACACTCGACCTGAGAATAACCCGCTTAGCATGGAAGATATCGACCACCTCCTGTCGTTCCATGAACGATCCAGGCACACAAAAAGGATAAATTTTAGAAGTTTTTAGAGGTGGCACATGCAAATTTACTTAGGACGGCAGGGTAATACCGTATATAGGTAGGTATGGTGGACTCATCTGGAATAACTTTGGGTTCAAGGTTTTTGATGTACAAGCATAATCCCCACTTAGTACAGGCGAAGGCTAGCAATTTAGATTGAGAAGTGGCCAGCTAGAGAGCAACAACGATCATAACCATGCATTATGCGTAAGTAACATTGGACACTAGCATGAGTAGGATATGAACACCATGAACATAAACATTATAGAGGCTATGTTGGTTTTGATTCAACTACATGCATGAACATGTACCAAGTCAAGCCACTTGAACATTCAGAGGAGGATACCATATCATCATACTACATCACAATCATCTTAACGCTATGTTGATATCCAAGATAAATCATTATTAACTCCCAGCTACTTATGCATGGCATGAGAAATTATAATCTCTAATTTTCATTGCAAACATGTTTAATCATAATGGGCTAAAGCCTGGATGCTAGGTCAAGCATATTTAGACAAACAGAACAAGTCGAGTTCATACCAGTTTCTCTTTGCCATGGCCAGTTCATCGAATGTCGTCATTATTGCCTTTCACTTGCATGACCGAATGATATGAAAATAATAATAGTGCAAGAGTGCCATGGACTAAGCTGGAATCTGCAAAAGTTTTATTCAATAGGAGAAGACAAGGTAAAATGGGCTCTTTATTAGTTCAATAATTATTCATATGAGAGCCACTCAACATTTTCATCGTGGTCTTCTCCTCGGTACAACTCAAATAAAATAAAAGAAATTCAAAAAAACACACTAAAATATTTTTGGAGTTTTTGGTTTTCTGGAACAAGCAAAAAGGGAAAAGCAAAAACGAGAAAAACTATTTACACGGGAAAGCTCCCAACAAGCAAAAGAAGAACAAGGAAATCTTTTTGGGTTTTCTTTTTAGTAATACTACTAAGCATACCAAAGTAATAGCAACATCAATCTAAGAACATAGTGGATACTAGGGATCAAGCCCTAACAAAACTAACTCGATTACACGCTGAATCTCATCCAACTCCTCACCGACCAGCGAGCCTATGAAGAAATTACTCACTCCCATTGGGGAGCATCATGGAATTGGCGATGGAGAAGGGTTGGTGATGACAAAGAATGAAGGTCCCCTTCTCTAGAGCCCCAAACGGACTCTAGATATGCGCTCCCGAGGAAGAATAGGGATTGGCGGCGGCTCTGTCTCATGGATCGCGATAATTCTTTCTCCCTGATTTTTTTCTTCGAAAATAGGAATTTATAGTGTCAGGGTTGAGGTCTGCGGAGCCACCAGGTGGGTACAACCCACCTAGGCGTTCTAGGAGAGGGGGCGCGCCCTGGTGGGTTGTGCTCATCAAGGGGCCCCTCTTCGGTAGGTCTTGGCTCCAAAAATTCTTATATATTATATAAAAATTCCTCGCAAAGTTTTGTTCCATTCCGAGAACTTTTATTTCTGCACAAAAACAACACCATGGTAGTTCTGCTGAAAACAACATCGGTCCGGGATTAGTTTCATTCAAATCATACAAATTAGAGTCCACAACAATAGGAAAAGCGTGAGAAAAAGTAGATACATTGGAGACGTATCAATATCAAGTGCATATCAGGATGTTCGGTTCCATCTCCTGCATAAGGATTAGCTAGCAGTTGTTCTATCATACCTGAAGGAATTTCATATTCAATATTTTCAGTAGGTGCAGTAGGTTGAGGGGTAGCTAATTATGGTTCCGGTCGAGGTGAAGATACCCCGAACAAACCCTCAAAGGATTGTTTTCCATAGTAACAAGTGACAGTAAATTTCAGCACACCATATAAATGTTTCCTTACCAAAGGCGCTTCACTCCCCGGCAACGGCTCCAGAAAATAGCCTTGATGACCCACAAGTATAGGGGATCAATTGTAGCTCTTTTCGATAAGTAAGAGTGTCGAACCCAACAAGGAGCAGAAGGAAATGACAAGTGGTTTTCAGCAACGTAATGTCTACAAGTGCTGAAATTGTAAGTAACAAAGTAGTTTGATAGCAAGATATTTTGTAATGAGCAAGTAATGATAGTAGTAACAAAAGTGCAGCAAGGTAGCCCAATACTTTTGAGGCAAAGGACAGGCCAAAACAATCTCTTATAATAAGCAAAGTGTTCTTGAGGGTACATGGGAATTTCATCTAGTTACTTTCATCATGTTGATTCGATTCGTGTTCACTACTTTGATAATTTGATATGTGAGTGGACCGGTGCTTAGGTGATGTTCTTACTTGAACAAAACTCCTACTTATGATTAAGCCCCTCACAAGCATCTGCAACTACGAGAAAAGTATTAAGGATAAATCCTAACCATATAATTAAACTTTTTGATCCAATCGGTCCCTTACGGAATAGCGCATAAACTAGGATTTAAGCTTCTGACACTTTCGCAACCCATCATCTAATAAATACTCCACAATGCATTCCCTTAGGCCCAAATATGGTGAAGTGTCATGTAGTCGACGTTCACATGACACCACTAAGGGAATCACAACCTACATACTATCAAAATATCAAACACATATCAAGTTCACATGATTACTTGCAACATGATTTCTCCCGTGACCTCGAGAACAAAAGTAACTACTTACAAGTGATAAACATGATCAAGATCAGAGGGGTATTAAATAGCATAATGGATCTGAACATATAATCTTCTACCAAATAAACCATATAGTAATCAACTACAAGATGTAATCAACACTACTAGTCACCCACAAAACACCAATCTACAGTTCCGGTAACAAGATTGAACACAAGATATGAACTAGGGTTTGAGATGAGATGGTGTTGTTGAAGATGTTGATGGAGATTGCCCTCCCCAAGATGGAAGAGTTGTTGGTGATGATGATGACGATGATTTCCCCCTCCGAGAGGGAAGTTCCCCCGGCGGAATCGCTCCACCGGAGGGCAAAAGTGCTCCTGCCCAAGTTCGGACTCGAGACGGTGGTGCTCCACCCCGAAAGTCCTCCCTTTATTTTTTTCTAGGTCAAAATGACTTATATACCAGAAGATGGGCACAGAAGGTGGGCCTGGGTGAGCACAACCCAACAGGGCACGCCTGGGCTCCCTGGTGCACCCAGGTGGGTTGTGCCCACCAGGTGGGCCCCCTCTGGTACTTATTTGGTCCAAAATTCTTCATATATTTCATAAAAATTCTCTGTAAAGTTTCAGCTTGTTTGGAGTTGTGCAGAATAGGAAGCCTGACGTAGCTTTTCCACGTCCAGATTTCCAGCTGCCGAAATTCTCCTTCTTTGTGTGTACCTTGCGAATTTTGAGAGAAAGGGCATTAGAATTACTCCAAAAAGCATTATTATGCATAAAAACATCATAAATAACAGTAGGAAAACATGATGCAAAATGGACGTATCATGGGCTTGGTCGGCGGTTGTCTGCAAAGAATTTGAAGTTGCTCGCTCGAACATAAGTGACGGCGACGATGCAAATGTGGTACATCGACGAGGTTTTCATTAACTAGGTAACGATAACCCACAAGTATAGGGGATCAATTATAGCCTCTTTTGATAAGTAAGAGTGTCGAACCCAACGAGAAGCTAAAGGTAGAACAAATATTCCCTTAAGTTCTATCGACCACCGATACAACTCTACGCACGCTTAACGTTCGCTTTACCTAGAACAAGTATAAAACTAGAGGTACTTTGTAGGTGTTGTTGGATAGGTTTGCAAGATAATAAAGAGAGCATAAATAAAAGCTAGGGGTTTTTAGATAAAGACACAACTAAATTATTTTTAGTAGAGAGCTTGTTGTCATGCACGAAAGTTATTTGTCCCTAGGCAATCGATAACTAGACCGGTAATCATTATTGCAATTTTATTAGAGGGAGAGGCATAAGCTAACATACTTTCTCTTCTTGGATCATATGCACTTATGATTGGAACTCTAGCAAGCATCTGCAACTACTAAAGATCATTAAGGTAAAACCCAACCATAGCATTATAAGGCATCAAGTCCTCTTTACTCCCATAGGCAAACAACCTACTTACTCGGGTCTGTGCTTCTGTCACTCACGCCACCCACCATAAGCAAATCATGAACATACGGAAAACCCTACAGCGGGGATCCCTCACACTTGCGCGACACGGAGAGCACCATAGGACAACACCAATAATAAAACATGCAACTCAAACCAATCACGATCATCAATTAACCCATAGGACAAAACAGATCTACTCAAACATCATAAGATAGCCATACATCATTGGGAAATAATATATAGCATTGAGCACCATGTTTAAGTAGAGATTATAGCAGGTAAAAGAGGGGTTACACCTCTACATAGAGGGGGCAAGAGTTGGTGATGATGGCGGTGAAGTTGTTGGTGTAGATTGCGGTGATGATGATGGCCCCGGCGGCGTTCCGGCGCCACCGGGAGAGAGGGGGAGAGAGCCCCCCTTATTGTTCTTCTTCCTTGACCTTCCCCCTAGATGGGAGAAGGGTTTCTCCTCTGGTCCATGGCCTCCATGGCAGCAGAGGGGCGAGAGCCCCTTCGAGATTAGATCTGTCTCTCTGTCTCTCTCTGTTTGTGCGTTTCCTGATTCTGTCCTTTCACCGTTTCTTAAATTCCCAGAGATCCGTAACTCCGATTGGGCTAAATTTTGGACACGATTTTTATCCGGATATTAGCTTTCTTGCAGCGAAAGAAGGGCATCAACCGCCTTACCGGGTGGCCACGAGGGCCCAGGGTGCGCCTGACCCCTGGGGCGGCCCCCCTGCCTCGTGGCCCCCTCGGGCATCGTCTCGCGTTGATTCTTCTTCCCAAAAATCACATATATTCCAAAAAAATCTTCGTCAGTTTTTATTCCGTTTGGACTCCGTTTGATATGGATCTTCCACGAAACAAAAAACATGCAACAAACAGGAACTGACAGTGGGCACTGGATCAATATGTTAGTCCCAAAAATAGTATAAAAAGTTGCCAAAAGTATATGAAAGTTGTAGAATATTGGCATGGAACAATAAAAAATTATAGATACGACGGAGACGTATCAGCATCCCCAAGCTTAATTCCGGCTCGTCCTCGAGTAGGTAAATGATAAAAAAGATAATTTTTGATGTGGAATTCTACCTATCATAATCTTGATCATATAATCTAATCATGGCATTAAGACACGAGTGATTCAAAGCAATAGTCTATCATTTGGCATTAAGACAATAATACTTCAAGCGTACTAATAAAGCAATCATGTATTTTTGAAATAACATGGCCAAAGAAAGTTATCCCTATAAAATCATATGGTCTGGCTATGCTCCATCATCACCACACAAAATATTCTTATCATGCACAACCCCGATGACAAGCCAAGCAATTGTTTCATACTTTTGATGTTCTCAAACCTTTTCAACTTTCACGGAATACATGAGCGTGAGCCATGGACATAGCACTATGGGTGGAATAGAATATGATGATGGAGGTTGTGTGGAGAAGACAAAAAGGAAGAAAGTCTCACATCGACACGGCTAATCAATGGGCTATGGAGATGCCCATCAATTGATGTCAATGCGAGGAGTAGGGATTGCCATGCAATGGATGCACTAAGAGTTATAAGTGTATGAATGCTCAAACTGAAACTAAGTGGTTGTGCATCCAACTTGCTTTCTCATGAAGACCTTGAGCATTTGAGGAAGCCCATCATCGGAATATACAAGCCAAGTTCTATAATGAAAATTCCCACTAGTATATAAAAGTGATAACTCAAGAGACTCTATATGAAGAACATGGTGCTACTTTGAAGCACAAGTGTGGTAAAAGGATAGTAACATTGCCCCTTTTTTTCTTTTTTTGGCGGGCTTCTTTGGCCCCTTTTTTTATTTAGGCTTCTTTGGCCTCTCTTTTTTTTCTTTTTTTATGGGGCAATGCTCTAATAATGATGATCATCACACTTTTATTTACTTACAACACAATATTACAACTCGATACTAGAACAAAGATATGACTCTATATGAATGCCTCAGGCGGTGTACCGGGATGTGCAATGATCTAGCGTAGCAATAGCATAAAAAATGGACAAGCCGTGAAAACATCATGCTAGCTATCTTAGAACATGCAAAGCAGTATGACAATGATGCTCAAGTCATGTATATGAAGATGATGGAAGTTGCATGGCAATATATCTCGGAATGGCTATGGAAATGCCATGATAGGTAGGTATGGTGGCTGTTTTGAGGAAGATATAAGGAGGCTTATGTGTGATAGAGCGTATCATATCACGGGTTTTGGATGCACCGGCGAAGTTTGCACGGTACCTAAGTGGCTAGCAATGATGGAAGGGTGAGAGTGCGTATAATCCATGGACTCAACATTAGTCATAAAGAACTCACATACTTATTGCAAAAATCTATTAGTCATCGAAACAAAGTACTACGCGCATGCTCCTAGGGGGGTAGATTGGTAGGAAAAGACCATGGCTCATCCCTGACCGCCACTCATAAGGAAGACAATCAATAAATACCTCATGCTCCAACTTCGTTACATAACAGTTCACCATACGTGCATTCTACGGGAATCACAAACTTCAACACAAGTATTTCTACAATCCACAACTACTCACTAGAACGACTCTAATATCACCACCTTTATAAACTATTACAAGGAATCAAACATATCATATTCAGCGATCTACAAATTTTATGTAGGATTTTATGACTAACCATGTGAATGACCAGTTCCTGTCATCTCTCTAAATATATATAAGTGAAGCAAGAGAGTTTAATCCTTTCTACAAAAGATATGCCCACGCTCTAACAAATACCCCCTCCATTGCGAATTACTTGTCACAGGTATGGATGTATCTAGATGTATTTTAGTTCTAGATACATCCATTTCTGCGACGAGTAATTTGGAACAGAGGGAGTATAAGTGAAGCAAAAGAGCATTCCACAAATGGCGGTTTTCTATGTGAAGAGTGAGGGTGTCCTGAACTAAGGGGTCCTCGGGCGTCCGGCCCATTATCCTTTGGGCCGGACTGATGGGATGTGAAGACATGAAGGCCGAAGACTGCACCGTGTCCAGATTGGACTCTACTTGGCATGGAAGGCAAGCTTGGCGATCGAAGATTCCTTCTTATGTAACCGGCTCCATGTAAATCCTAGATCCCCTCGGTGTCTATATAAACCGAAGGGGATAGTTTGGAAGGGACCCCACATATACTCATGATCATACCCACATAGGCTAGACTTCTAGGGTTTAGCCATTACGATCTCGTGGTAGATCCACTCTTGTAACACTCACATTCATCACTATCAATCAAGCATGACGTAGGGTTTTACCTCCATAGAGAGGGCCCGAACCTGGGTAAACATTGTGTCCCCTGTCTCCTGTTACCATCGATCCTAGATGCACAGTTCGGGACCCCCTACCCGAGATCCGCCGGTTTTGACACCGACATTGGTGCTTTCATTGAGAGTTCCACTGTGGCGTCGACAAAAGGTTCGATGGCCCCTTCAATCGTCAATAATGACGTTGTCCAGGGGGGAATCTTCCTCCCCGGACAAGCCTTCGTATTCGACGGCTTCGTACTGCAGGCCAACTCGCTTGGCCATCTGGAACAGATCGATAGCCACGCCCCTGGCCATCAAATCGGATTCAATAGCTTTAACTACACCACGGACATCCGTGGCTACCTGACCTCCAAGGGATTTGAGCCCGCGGCGATCGCTCCTCCTTATCCCGATGAACGTGACTTAAATCTGTCATCGAATCACACCTAGGAGATGGTTCCTGCGGCTGCGGCAACCTTAGAGCCGAAGCAGATTGAGCCATCCGAGGCCTCAGAGTCCGCGGCGCTGGAGCCGCACATGGACTTGACGCCCCGCAATATTCTCTTTAACAGAACTGCGGACTCGTCTCCGGCTATAAGTTCCAGACTGTGTACGCCCGCGGACACCGAGCTAGATCGGTTATCGATCTTCAAGTTCAGTGCGGCTGACGTTTTCCTGCACTCGCCTTTCGGTGACATGCTAAAATCTTTAAAAAATATGTCCTTGGAAAAGGACTCCCAGCCGAACTATGTCTGGTTCGAGCTAGAGACGAATGATGAGGAATTTTGCTTCCCACCCGCCACCCACTTCATAGCCACCGTTGATGACTTAACCAACGTGCTTGACTATGGCTTCGAAGACATCGATGGCATGGACGACGATGCCGACAAGGAGCAAGGCCAAGACCCGCCATTCACTGGACGTTGGACGGCCACCTCTTCATATGATGTGTACATGGTTGATACACCTAAAGGATCTGGCGACGACAAAGAAGAGCCGGATGCGAACAAAACCTGCGAGACATAGTCCAAGCGTTGGCGGCCCAAACGCCGCCCTAAGCCCCGTCTCTCAAAGGACGGCAACACTGGCACCAGAGAAAATAGTACTCCGGGCAACGCCAAAAACAGTGAAGACCCCGCCGGGGCTACACCCGAACAGGAACACGAAAGCAGGCAAGACAACACTGACGAACATGCCATAGAAGATGACTCGGAGGATGATAGTTACCGTCCACCCTCTGAGGAGGAGACAAGCCTTGGCAGCGAAGACTTCATCGTGCCTGAGGATCCTCTCGAGCAGGAGCGCTTGAAGCTTAAGCTCATAGCCACTACAAGGAGCCTAAAAAAGAAACAACAGCAGCTTCAAGCTGAACAAGACCTGCTCGTCGACAGATGGACTGACGTCTTAACAGCCGAGGAATACGGCCTCAACCACCCAGCCAAGAGCTACCCAAAATGCAGACTGCTACCTGAATATGATGAGGAGGCGCCGAAGCATATATCTCCCTCACGCAATGTGGATGGACCACCACGTGGTCGGGACAGGGCAGCGGAACGGCCAACCCACGATCGAGATAAAGCGGCAACTCAGGCCGAACAGCAGACCGCCCCATCACCCCATCAAAATAGGGACGGAAGAGCCCGGGGCCATACGTATGACCTCCGGTAGATCCTGGATAGTAGAGCAGGACACACAAGATCGATCTACGGATCACGAGGACGTGCCTCGAGGCGCGATGACGGCTACGTATTCGGACGTGACAAACCTAACCACGCTCGAGCCGAATGCCGCAGACGGACTCCTTCAGAGCTCCGCCACGATGCGGCCCGATATAGAGGTGCCGCACACCCGTTCTACTTCACAGATGAAGTACTGGATCATGAATTCCCCGAGGGGTTCAAGCCCGTCAATATCAAATCATACAACGACACAACCGATCCTGCAGTATGGATCGAGGATTTCATTCTCCACATTCACATGGCCCGAGGAGACGACCTCCACGCCATCAAATACCTCCCATTAAAACTCAAAGGACCAGCTCGGCATTGGTTAAAGAGCATGCCTGAGAACTCAATCGGCAGCTGGGAGAACTTGGAAGAGGCTTTCCTCGACAACTTCCAAGGAACTTATGTCCGGCCACCATATGCTGATGACCTAAGCCACATAGTTCAACAACCCGGAGAATCGGCCAGAAAATTCTGGACTAGATTCCTAACCAAAAAGAACCAGATCGTCGGCTGTCTGGACGCCGAGGCCCTAGCAGCCTTCAAACACAGCATCCGGGACGAATGGCTAGCACGCCATCTCGGACAAGAAAAGCCGAAGTCAATGGCAGCCCTTACAGCACTCATGACCCGCTTTTGCGTAGGTGAGGACAGCTGGCTGGATCGTAGCAAAAACACAACCAGTGAGGCAGGCCCTACAGAGGCCAAGAACAGCACCGGCAAGCTTGTTGGGGAACGTTGCAGAAAACAAAAATTTTCCTACGGTTTCACCAAGATCCATCTATGAGTTCATCTAGCAACGAGTGATCAAATTGCATCTACATACCTTTGTAGATCACGCGCGGAAGCGTTCAAAGAACGGGGATGAGGAAGGCGTACTCGACGTGATCCAAATCACCGGAGATCCTAGCGCCGAACGGATGGCACCTCCGTGTTCAACACACGTACGGTCAGCGTAACGTCTCCTTCTTCTTGATCCAGCAAGAGGGAAGGAGAGGTTCAGGAAGATGGCTCCAGCAGCAGCACGACGGCGTGGTGGTGATGGAGCTGCAGTACTCCGTCAGGGCTTCGCCAAGCGCTATGGAGGAGGAGGGGTGTTGGAGAGGGAGAAGGAGGCAACCAAAGGCGTGGGAGAAAATCCCTCCTTCCCTCATTATATATAGGAGGGCCAAGGGGGGGGGGCGCCGGCCCTAGGAGATCCAATCTCCTAGGGTGGGGCGGCGGCCAAGGGGGGTTTCCCTCCCCCCCAAGGCACCTAGGAGGTGCCTTCCCCTCCTAGGACTCTCTCCCCTTGTAACCCTAGGTGCATGGGCCTCTTGGGGCTGGTGCCCTTGGCCCATGTAGGCCAAGGCGCCCTACAGCCCATGTGCCCCCCCGGGACAGGTGGCCCCACCCGGTGGACCCCCGGGACCCTTCCGGTGGTCCCGGTACAATACCGATTACCCCGAAACTTGTCCCGATGGCCGAAACAGGACTTCTCATATATAAATCTTTACCTCCGGACCATTCCGGAACTCCTCGTGACGTCCGGGATCTCATCTGGGACTCCGAACAACATTCGGGTTACTGCATATACATATCCCTACAACCCTAGCGTCACCGAACCTTAAGTGTGTAGACCCTACGGGTTCGGGAGACATGTAGACATAACCGAGACGACTCTCCGGTCAATAACCAACAGCGGGATCTGGATACCCATGTTGGCTCCCACATACTCCACGATGATCTCATCGGATGAACCATGATGTCGAGGATTTAAGCAACCCCGTATGCAATTCCCTTTGTCAATCGGTATGTTACTTGCCCGAGATTCGATCGTCGGTATCCCAATACCTCGTTCAATCTCGTTACCGGCAAGTCACTTTACTCGTACCTTAATGCATGATCTCGTGACCAGACACTTGGTCACTTTGAGCTCATTATGATGATGCATTACCGAGTGGGCCCAGTGATACCTCTCCGTTATACGGAGTGACAAATCCCAGTCTCGATCCGTGTCAACCCAACAGACACTTTCAGAGATACCTGTAGTGCACCTTTATAGTCAACCAGTTACGTTGTGACGTTTGGTACACCCAAAGCACTCCTATGGTATCCGGGAGTTACACGATCTCATGGTCAAAGGAAAAGATACTTGACATTGGAAAAGCTCTAGCAAACGAACTACACGATCTTGCGCTATGCTTAGGATTGGGTCTTGTCCATCACAACATTCTCCTAATGATGTGATCCCGTTATCAATGACATCCAATGTCCATAGCCAGGAAACCATGACTATTTGTTGATCAACGAGCTAGTCAACTAGAGGCTTACTAGGGACATGTTGGTGTCTGTTATTCACACATGTATTACGATTTCCGGATAATACAATTATAGCATGAATAAAGACATTATCATGAACAAAGAAATATAATAATAATGCTTTTATTATTGCCTCTAGGGCATATTTCCAACAGTCTCCCACTTGCACTAGAGTCAATAATCTAGTTACATTGTGATGAATCGAACACCCATGGAATTCTGGTGTTGATCATGTTTTGCCCTAGGGAGAGGTTTAGTCAACGGATCTGCTACATTCAGGTCCGTATGTACTTTACAAATCTCTATGTCTCCATCTTGAACATTTTCACGAATGGAGTTGAAACGACGCTTGATGTGCCTTGTCTTCTTGTGAAACCTGGGCTCCTTGGCAAGTGCAATAGCTCCAGTGTTGTCACAAAAGAGTTTGATTGGCCCCGACGCATTGGGTATGACTCCTAGGTCGGTGATGAACTCCTTCACCCATATTGCTTCATGTGCTGCCTCCGAGGCTGCCATGTACTCCGCTTCACATGTAGATCCCGCCACGACGCTCTGCTTGCAGCTGCACCAGCTCACTGCTCCACCATTCAACATATACACGTATCCGGTTTGTTACTTAGAGTCATCCAGATCTGTGTCGAAGCTAGTGTCGACGTAACCCTTTACGACGAGCTCTTCGTCACCTCCATAAACGAGAAACACGTCCTTTGTCCTTTTCAGGTACTTCAGGATATTCTTGACCGCTGTCCAGTGTTCCTTGCCGGGATTACTTTGGTACCTTCCTACCAAACTTACGGCAAGGTTTACATCAGGTCTGGTACATAGCATGTCATACATAATAGATCCTATGGCTGAAGCATAGGGGATGACACTCATCTCTTCTTTATCTTTTGCCGTGGTCGGGCATTGAGCCGAGCTCAATCTCACACCTTGCAAAACAGGCAAGAACCCTTTCTTGGACTGATCCATTTTGAACTTCTTCAAAATCTTATCAAGGTATGTGCTTTGTGAAAGACCTATGAGGCGTCTCGATCTATCCCTATAGATCTTGATGCCTAATATATAAGCAGCTTCTCCAAGGTCCTTCATTGAAAAACTCTTATTCAAGTAGGCCTTAATGATGTCCAAGAGTTCTATATCATTTCCCATCAAAAGTATGTCATATACATATAATATGAGAAATGCTACAGAGCTCCCACTCACTTTCTTGTAAACGCAGGCTTCTCCATAAGTCTGCATAAACCCAAACGCTTTTATCATCTCATCAAAGCGAATGTTCCAACTCCGATATGCTTGCACCAGCCCATAAATGGATTGCTAGAGCTTGCATACCTTGTTAGCATTCTTAGGGTCGACAAAACCTTCCGGCTGCATCATATACAGTTCTTCCTTAAGATAACCGTTAAGGAATGCCGTTTTGACGTCCATTTGCCATATCTCATAATCATAGTATGCGGCAATTGCTAACATGATTCGAACGGACTTCAGCTTCGCTACGGGAGAAAATGTCTCATCGTAGTCAACCCCTTGAACTTGCCGATAACCCTTAGCGACAAGTCGAGCTTTATAGATGGTAACATTACCATCCGCGTCTGTCTTCCTTTTAAAGATCCATTTGTTTTCTATCGCTCGCCGATCATCGGGCAAGTCTGTCAAAGTCCACACTTTGTTTTCATACATGGATCCTATCTCGGATTTCATGGCTTCAAGCCATTTGTTGGAATCTGGGCCCGCCATCGCTTCTTCATAGTTCGAAGGTTCACCGTTGTCTAACAACATGATTTCCAGGACAGGGTTGCCATACCACTCTGGTGCGGAACGTGTCCTTGTGGACCTACGAAGTTCAGTAGTAACTTGATCTGAAGTTTCATGATCATCATCATTAATCTCCTCTCCAACCGGTGGAGGCACCACAGAAACATTTTCTTGAGCTGCGCTACTCTCCGGTTCAAGAGGTAATACTTCATCAAGTTCCACTTTCCTCCCACTTACTTCTTTCGAGAGAAACTCTTTTTCCAGAAAGAGTTCGTTCTTGGCAACAAAGATCTTGCCTTCGGATCTTAGGTAGAAGGTATACCCAATGGTTTCCTTAGGGTATCCTATGAAGACGCATTTTTCTGACTTGGGTTCGAGCTTCTCAGGTTGAAGTTTCTTGACATAAGCATCGCATCCCCAAACTTTTAGAAACGACAGCTTAGGTTTCTTGCCAAACCATAATTCATACGGTGTCGTCTCAACGGATTTAGACGGAGCCCTATTTAAAGTGAATGTAGATGTCTCTAGAGCGTATCCCCAAAATGATAGCGGTAAATCGGTAAGAGACATCATAGACCGCACCATATCCAATAGAGTGCGATTACGACATTCGGACACACCGTTACGCTGAGGTGTTCCAAGCGGCGTGAGTTGTGAAACGATTCCACATTTTCTTAAGTGTGTGCCAAATTCGTGACTCAAGTATTCTCCTCCACGATCTGATCGTAGAAACTTGATTTTCCTGTCACGTTGATTCTCAACCTCACTCTGAAATCCCTTGAACTTTTCAAAGGTTTCAGACTTGTGTTTCATTAAGTAGATATACCCATATCTACTCAAGTCATCAGTGAGGGTGAGAACATAACGATAGCCACCGCGAGCCTCAACACTCATTGGACCGCACACATCAGTATGTATGATTTCCAGTAAGTTGGCTGCTCGCTCCATTGTTCCTGAGAACGGAGTCTTGGTCATTTTACCCATGAGGCATGGTTCGCACGTGTCAAATGATTCATAATCAAGAGACTCTAAAAGTCCATCAGCATGGAGCTTCTTCATGCGTTTGACACCTATGTGACCAAGGCGGCAGTGCCACAAGTATGTGGGACTATCATTATCAACCTTACATCTTTTGGTATTTACACTATGAATATGTGTAACATTACGTTCTAGATTCATTAAGAATAAACCATTGACCATCGGAGCATGACCATAAAACATATCTCTCACATAAATAGAACAACCATTATTCTCGGATTTAAATGAGTAGCCATCTCGTATTAAACGAGATCCTGATACAATGTTCATGCTCAAACTTGGCACTAAATAACAATTATTGAGGTTTATAACTAATCCCGTAGGTAAATGTAGAGGTAGCGTGCCGATGGCGATCACATCGACCTTGGAACCATTCCCGACGCGCATCGTCACCTCGTCCTTCGCCAGTCTCCGTTTATTCCGCAGCTCCTGCTGTGAGTTACAAATATGAGCAACGGCACCGGTATCAAATACCCAGGAGTTACTACGAGTACTGGTAAGGTACACATCAATTACATGTATATCAAATATACCTTTGGTGTTGCCGGCCTTCTTGTCCGCTAAGTATTTGGGGCAGTTCCGCTTCCAGTGACCCTTTCCCTTGCAATAAAAGCACTCAGTGTCGGGCTTGGGTCCATTCTTTGGCTTCTTCCCGGCAGCTTTCTTGCCAGGCGCGGCAACTTCCTTGCCGTCCTTCTTGGAGTTCTTTTTACCCTTGCCCTTCTTGAACTTAGTGGTTTTATTGACCATCAACACTTGATGTTCCTTCTTGACTTCTACCTCTGCTGATTTCAGCATAGCAAATACTTCAGGAATGGTCTTTTCCATCCCCTGCATATTGAAGTTCATCACAAAGCTCTTGTAGCTTGGTGGAAGCGACTGGAGGATTCTGTCAATGACCGCATCATCCGGGAGATTAACTCCCAGCTGAGTCAAGAGGTTATGTAACCCAGACATAGTGAGTATGTGCTCACTGACAGAACTATTTTCCTCCATCTTACAGCTGAAGAATTTGTCGGAGACTTCATATCTCTCGACCTGGGCATGAGCTTGGAAAACCATTTTCAGCTCTTCGAACATCTCATATGCTCCATGTCTCTCAAAACGCTTTTGGAGCCCCGGCTCTAAGCTGTAAAGCATGCCGCACTGAACGAGGGAGTAGTCATCAGCACGTGTCTGCCAAGCGTTCATAACGTCTTGGTTCTGTGGGACGGGTGGATCACCTAGCGGTGCTTGTAGGACATAATCTTTCTTGGCAGCTATGAGGATGATCCTCAGGTTCCGGACCCAGTCCGTATAGTTGCTGCCATCGTCTTTCAGCTTGGTTTTCTCTAGGAACGTGTTGAAGTTGAGGACTACGTTGGCCATTTGATCTACAAGACATATTTGCAAAGGATTTAGACTAAGTTCATGATAATTAAGTTCATCTAATCAAATTATTAATGAACTCCCACTCAGATTAGACAACCCTCTAGTCATCTAAGTGTTACACGATCCGAGTCGACTAGGCCGTGTCCGATCATCATGTGAGACGGACTAGTCATCGTCGGTGAACATCTTCATGTTGATTGTATCTTCCATACGACTCGTGTTCGACCTTTCGGTCTCTGTGTTCCGAGGCCATGTCTGTACATGCTAGGCTCGTCAAGTTAACCCTAAGTGTTTTGCATGTGTAAAACTGTCTTACACCCGTTGTATGTGAACGTAAGGATCTATCACACCCGATCATCACGTGGTGCTTCGAAACGACGAACTTTAGCAACGGTGCACAGTTAGGGGAGAACACTTCTTGAAATTGTTGTAAGGGATCATCTTATTTACTACCGTCGTTCTAAGTAAACAAGATGCAAAACATGATAAACATCAAATGCAATCAAATAATAATAGTGACATGATATGGCCAATATCACATAGCTCCTTTGATCTCCATCTTGGGGCTCCATGATCATCTTGTCACCGGCATGACACCATGATCTCCATCATCATGATCTCCATCATCGTGTCTCCATGAAGTTGCTCGCCAACTATTACTTCTACTACTATGGCTAACGCATTTAGCAATAAAGTAAAGTAATTTACATGGCGTTTCTCAATGACACGCAGGTCATACAAAAATTAAAGACAACTCCTATGGCTCCTGCCGGTTGTCATACTCATCGACATGCAAGTCGTGATTCCTATTACAATAGCATGAACATCTCATACATCTCATATAGATCATTCATCATTCATCACAACTTTGGCCATATCACATCACAAAGCACTTGCTGCAAAAACAAGTTAGACGTCCTCTAATTGTTGTTGCAAGTTTTACGTGGCTGAAGTAGGGTTCTAGCAAGAACGTTTTCTTACCTACGTGAAAGCCACAACGTGATTTGTCAACTTCTATTTACCCTTCATAAGGACCCTTTTCATCGAATCCGCTCCAACTAAAGTAGGAGAGACAAACACCCTCTAGCCACCTTATGCAACTAGTGCATGTTAGTCGGTGGAACCGGTCTCACGTAAGCGTACGTGTAAGGTTGGTCCGGGACGCTTCATCCCACAATACCATTGAAGCAAGATAAGACTAGTAACGGCAAGAAAGTTGACAACATCTACGCCCACAACAAATTGTGTTCTACTCGCGCAAGAAGAACTACGCATAGACCTAGCTCATGATGCCACTGTTGGGGAACGTTGCAGAAAACAAAAATTTTCCTACGGTTTCACCAAGATTGTAACATCCCAAAATTCTAAATTTTGGAATGTTATAAACAAATAGATAGATTTGATTGATTGTTTGATTGATTGCGTGAAGTGAGTGAATTCAAAATTCTTTTTGAAAGTTAAATGAGAGGGAATAAAAGGACTTTCCCAAACTTTCATATTGGTTTTCTGATCTTCGTGAATTCAAACTCTTTTCAACACAAAACCCCGGAGAGAAGATGACATGACTTCTTCCATTTATTTAAAATGAAAAGGGTGTTTGAAAAATATTTGAATTTCATTTGGAAAATATTCCAATTCTAAAACTTTATGCGACTCAATGATTTTCACGAGAGAAGATAAAATGACTTCTTCAAATTATATGAAATATGAGTTGGGAGTTTCAAAGAATTAAATTCAAAGCCCCTTTGAATTTATTTTCAATTTGGAATAGATCGTCATGCATATTTTATTTTCTTCGATCCTAGAAATTTCACGCAACTCAAGGACCCTTGGAGAGAGTTGGAGATTTCGTTATTTTCATATTTGAGAGTTTTCTCAAATTGAAAAGAGGGTCATTTGATTTATTTATTTTATCTTCAATAATTTTTCCGTTATCAAAAAAATATAAGAGAGGGAATGATATGACTTTCCCAAAATATAGGAAAAATGAAGATTTAATAAATAGATCAAACTTTGTTTTCCGGTGTTTATTCGCATTTTATTTGGATAGGGAAAAATGCGCGTTTTCAAAATTTGCTTTTTAGGCCCGGAGTAAAGTTCATTTTGTTCGACTCATTTTTAGGAGTCGGGAAAAATTTATTTTATTAATTTTGGAGTTCGTTTAGATTTTTTTTCTTTTATTTATTTTTCTGCGCGCGAGACCGTTTAAAAAAAAAATCCGCAGCGCCTTGGGCCAAAGGCCCAAGCCACTAGCCGCCGGCCGGCCAAGAGGCCATAGCGCGCGTGCACCAGGGAGCCGCCGCTTCCTTCTTTTGCCTAGTCCTAGTAGGACTCTTGTCCTATGTTCGTTTATTCCGTATCTATTTCTAGATCTTTTCCTCTTGTTTCCTAATCCTAATCTATTTCTTGTCCCCTACCCCAAGCAAAACCCTCCCCTCCCCAATATAAATACCCAAGCACCCCCCCCTCTAAACACATCAAACCAACACCTCTCCTCTCCTCTCCGCCGCCCCACGCCGCGCCGCCACACCCCATGCCGCGCCGCCGCACCACCCAAGCCGCGCCTCACCCCGCGCCTCTCACCCGCGCCGCCGCCCTTGTGCATCGCTGCCGCGCCCAACACCGCCCAACCCCGCGCCCTAGTGCCGCCACCGCCACCATGCGTCACCGCGCCGCCGCCGCCCTGCGTCAACGCCGCCGTCGCCGCCGTTCGCCGGAGGTACCGCGCCGCGTCTCTTCTTTCCCTCGGTTCGGTTTTTCTTATAAACCGTTCCGATTCTTTTCTTCTCTACCGATTCGTTTTCTTTCCGATTTTTCGCTAAACCGTTCCGGTGTTCTAGATCGGTTTTTTGTTTCGATCTCTTTTCCGAAAAACCCTAGATTGGTTTTCGTTCTTCTTTCGGACCGTTCGTCTCAACGAACGTGATCACCGATTATTTCCCGGTTAACGACGTCTGTTCATATAACCGTTCTTTTTTTTTCTTCTCGTCGGATTTATTCCGCGATCGCGATCTCAGATCCGATCTTCGTTCTAGTTTATCTTCTCGCTCGTTTATCAGAATCTGGTGATTCAAGCGCCTGGAGTTTCGTCTCAAAACCGCCGTTCCATCTAATCAACTTGAACAAGCTTTTGCTACAGTAAAATTTGACCTAGTTTCAACTTGCTAGAACCGAGTTGTTTTCTTCCGCTGTTTGTTTTTCGTCGTTTGTTCGGCTCGTTCTTTCTTTGCAACCGGAGTTCTTAAGTTGAACTTTCTGGTTCGTTCTCTTGTTCGATTTTTCCCTGTGCATTAGATGAGTACTTATTGTGTGGTTACTATTGTTTGCTTACGATAGATCGATCGGAGTGTGACGATTAGATCTATCAAGAGTTTTGAGTGCGCATCATCTTCATCACCATTGCAGGCAAGTAACACTTGATCATATCTTTCCTACTACCCAGTTTTATTGCATTAGATCAAAACCCCAAACACTTGCATTGTTTAGGATCTAAATTAAACTGTGGGATTGGGAAGTAGAATTGAGGTAGTACCTATTACCTGTTACTTATGAAACCTTGGGAGTTACTTCTACGTTTGCTTATTATGCTATGCTATGCTAGTAGACGTGGATTGGGTGAGTGATATCCATGACAGATGTGAGATTGATAATTTTAATGGTTTATCTAAGGTGGCAACTTAAACACACATCTGGGTGGATTGAGGCACCTGATGTCTATCAGGACTTGCCTGTTTTTTTTTGGACCGCCACCCAGGCTCTAAGGGATCATAAGATATTTCAAACTAGAAACTTCCGTGTGCAACCACATGCTACTATGGGCTCTAGCATAGTTGACTAAGTTGTGCGAACTCTTACGGGGTGGACTAGCAGATGTAGGGGATGTAGGTGTACCGGTCTACCCCACATGTAAGGTGCTAGTGCTTCTGAAAGACTATGTCTCGGTCATTCGTTTCTCAAACACCATGTAGTGCGAGAAAACAAACGGAGGTGATCGAGTCATGTGGGGAAAAGTGCGCAACCTCTGCAGAGTAACAAACTAATCATGATTAGCCGTGTCCCCGGTTATGGACAAATTGAGTATCTAGTACTTGAATATCGAGTGAATCTCAACATGTTACTTCTAATTAATGTTGTTGGGTTTTAATGAGTACTTTTAATTGGGATTGAGGATGCTGTCAACCATTCTCAATGTTTAACAACCACCATGATAGTTAAATAAATTTTATTCCTTTGAAGTAGGGAAAAATTGGCTTTTCGCAAAAACTGTAACCATAGAGCTTTCCACCAGCCATATATGCATGTAGTATAGCCTATTCTTTCATTACTCTCTATGTGTTACATTGCCAGCATATTCCATGTGCTGACCCGTTTTCGGGCTGCAACTTTTCATGTTGCAGACTTTTCAGACGACGAGTAAGTGGTACGTTAGGGTTACGATTTCCTATACTCAACTTTGCCGTTGGTGTTGATGGGAAACCACAACCTTGTTGCTTCCGCTATATTTTGGATTGAGGTAATAGTTTTTACGTTACTTTATACATGTGATTTACCTCTGTTATAAATCCTTCGAGTACTGTGTGTGTCAGCATACCGATCCAGGGATGACACGGAAGCACAGAGACTTGATCCATTCGGGTCGGGTCGCTACAAGATGGTATCAGAGCACATGTTGACTGTAGGACGTGACCCTAGAAACTGGCAAGCCAATAGCAAAGATTTTTCTCTACAACTTTCCCTTTCAAAAGATCTTTTACCTCTCTTCTCTTCTGAGCTTATTCAAAATTCTCTTTAGTGAGACCATACCCTTTTCCCCTATTGACCACTCGAAGATTCGACTGATGAGACCACTCCAAGAAGTATAGGATATCAGACCAGTAAGACCATTCGGAATGAAGAGGATTTTACCATACATTATGATAATGGAAACTATAGCTGTTGAAGACTCTGAAGACTAGGAGAATTGGAGGCTTTGAAGAATCCCTAGATTTGTATGACCTAGGAAGGCACCCCTTATGGAACTTGGCAGACTATGAAACCTGTCAATACCCGGGATCAAGGTGTATCGGAGAAGGACCGGAACATGGAGCATTAGAACTCAAAGTTTTGTCAAGAAAACTCTAAGACAGGAGATATCAATCATGAAATGAAAGCTCATGGCAGTAACATGGGCATAGACATGGCTAACGATGGTGTTATTGCCCGCCTATTCCATTGTCACCATGCGGAGTTAAGCGTGCAGATGCATGGAAGAATTGAATGGTAGAACGCTGAAGGAGCATCTGTCAGCGAAGGATGCAGTTTTAACATAGCTGGTACATCACCAGGATCTGGAATATTACATCAGGAAGTTTAGGAGGGACCTGCAGAAGCAGTATTCGGCAAAGAAGTATTTCGTGAAGAAACTCAGGAACCAGAAGCTGAAGTAGCCAAGCTGGAGAAGCAAAACCCCGAGGTACCAGAGATTCGTCATGAACTGAAGGAAAGTAGAACCACGGCTCAGCCACGGATGTTGAAACCCAAAAGTTTGGAATGCAATTCCAGAATATTCAAGGACGTCGCGAGAGACTTCGCGTCAACAGAGATGATCTGGCAAAAGAACTTGAGCAGGACAAGCATGACCGGAAGAAGCCATTGGAGGCATGAACAAAGATTTGAAGAGTTTGGAGACGTTGAAGATTCATTGACCTTTAGAAGACCAAACCCCTATTATATACCTACGTTAGATGCGACGTTTGTGAGCTGTCATTTGTTTGATGTTTTTTTTTCGACAGCCACAACAAAAATCTGTCTTTTCAAAACTTTTGTTTGTATTGTGTGCATTCCTCTCTCTTGATCTCTCTTATCTCACCCCAAACCCTTGAACCCAATAGAGGATGAATGGAGATGAGCTTGTATTTTCTGGACCGATGAGTCAATTGGAGACAGACCGATGGATTCAGAACATGGAGGATCATATGGAGAACAACCCTATAGTCGGAAAGGATATGGCCCAGCATGCTCTTCAATGCTTTGAAAGAGGTGCTGCTACTTGGTGGAGGATGTACCAAACCATCAATGGATGGCAAGGAGTAACCACTTGGAAAGAATTTAAGTTGACTTTGCTAAAGTCTCAGTCTATGTCCCAGAAGTTGAAGCCTTATGGAAAGGATATGAAGAAACCTTGTGCATGCAAGATTTGTGGACAAATCGGACACACCCATAAGGAACACAAGGATGAATGCCCTAATTGTGAAGGAAGTCACCCAACTGAAGAATACCCAACTAGACTGATCACTTGTTTCTTGTGTGAAGGGACTACCCACTACCCTGCTCAGTGTCACATTTACCCCATGGTACAAAGAACCATCCAGCTGAAGGAAGAAGCAATGAAAGGAGCCCTCATGGAAGGTTTAGAAGAACCTGTGATGAAGAAAGAGGTGGAGGACACACCCAAAGAAGAGCCAATTAGACCCTGCACTAAGTCATGCTATTCATGTGGAGAAGAAGGACACATCTCCCAAAATTGTATGAATGGGAATCTAGTAGAATTCCCGACAGAGGAAGTAGAGTATGACCCACTGGAAATAGAAGCCCTGATTGGAATGGAAAAGTCCAGAAAGAGAAGTAGGTTGGATTCCAGGAACAACCCAATTTCCACAAAGAAAGACCTGAGTCATATCACATGTTTCAGGTGCAAAAATTCAGGGCACTACTTCAACGATTGCCCAAGAGGGAAGATAAGGACCCAAGGAGGCTATGTGATCATGAGGAAACCTCGAAACCTGTCAGAAGTAATGTGTTTCCGTTGTAATGGAGCAGGGCACTTTGCCAGAGGTTGTTCGAAGGAGAAGGAGACTTGTGATAAATAGTTGAGTTTGTAACAGAAATAATATAGTAGTGGTAGTGAGAACATTTTCTTTTATATAGAGGTATTGAATTGAGGCATGTAATGGAAAAACAGGAGATTGTAATGATTTGAGAATTAATAAAGTTAGCCTCGTTGGTACTGATATGGATTTTATGAGTTGCTACTCTATGAAGGAGGATTTTGACCATTTTTGAGGATAAGAGAAATATGGTCTATGAAAGATTTGTGCATTCTAAGGGTGGTAGTACCCTGTAAGAACCTTTGACCCCCAGAAAGGATAAAGATACTCCACTGCATGGATTTTGGGCAAAATGAAATACGAGTTTTGTCTCGATATGTGTGAAGCCCCAAGAGTATGTGGGATGAAGTCGGAGACCGACAGTTGTTTGGACCAAATGTGATCAAGGAGTCAGAAGAGAATGTTAAGTTGATTCGAGATAGACTGAAGGTAGCTCAGTCCAGGTAGAAGAGTTATGCAGACTTAAAAACACAAGGAGGTAGTCTATGAAATTGGAGACAGAGCATGTCTTCATGTGTTCCCTCTGCGAGGAGTTAAACGGATTGGAGTTAAGGGACAGTTAGCCCCGAGATTTGTAGGACCATACCGAGTTTTGGAGCGTATGGAGAAGTGGCCAACAAGTTGGAGTCACCCGGAGGACTGTCAGGAGTTCAAGATGTGTTTTACGTTTCCCAGTTGAAGAAGTTCCATGCAGAGATGGCCAATATTCCCCTGTAAGGACGCTTGACCCTGGAAAGGATAATGATGTTCCATGAAGTGGAATATGGACTTCATAAGTATAAGATTTATCACGGTATGTGGGACATCCTCCGAGGATGAAGAGATGAGGTGTTATTGGATATAAAGGAGGTATGATGTTGGAAATATGGATCAATGGAAATTCCATGAAGAGTCCGAGTAATCATGTCCCCGTTTGGTGCAAATATAAGGAAAAGAGATAGTACAATTGGATGGATTTAAGAATACTAGGAAGTTGGAAGTTGAAATAATGATCAGTTGCCCCGAAGATAAAGTTCAAGGACTACAAGTGATGAGATGGGCCATAACCCACAGGCCCCAGGACCTGCCAAGAAGCAAGCACACTCTTGCTGAAGGAAAAACCCTGGAAGAAGTTACGACTTGTATCAACCGACGATTCTATAGGAGTTTACGCAAAACCTGAGAGTTGTTAAGTAACGATAGATGTTTGTTTGGCTTGCAGAATCAATGGATTTTCCGAACTTGGTTCGTCGACAAGAAGAATTCTGCAATGCTTGTGAGGATGACCGAGTGTTAGAATGCGAGATTCGCTAAACCATGTACAAGGAAATGATTTGGGTGCGGGATGGATTGATCACCATACCGACTTACTCTTATTATTCGCTTTGCTATATGGGATGGTAAATCTGAGTGACTTACCTATAGTGGAGAGACGACGATCAAAACCTTGTTTGAACCTTAGAAAGGTATAGGTATTTTTTCCCTTGTACACGGCAGTTGTTGCCAACCGTAGGTTATACGGTGAGGTTCAACCCAGACCCTTTCCTGCAGGAGAAACCATAAATTGTTGACCACCACGAGATATCGATAGTTGTTTAGCATTGGCGTCAGACCGTCAGCTATGAAGACCCAGTTTCGGGATAACCTTACCAAGATGAAAGGACAGAAGAATTAAGGAAAAGGTTATGCCACTACCGAAAGAGCCCAGAGAAGGATTTATCCTGAAGATCTGAGAAGACCGACACTATTAACAATATGGATGGAGTATACGAGTATTGATGGAGCTGTAACGATGTTTCTAAGGGTGGTAGCATCCCAGACCCCGGAGACGGTTGATGGATTTGAGGAGACCCCCAAACCCTAACCTTTTCTTTCTAGCCTCTCCGAATCTCGAGGACGAGATTCATTTTAAGGGTGGTAGTTTGTAACATCCCAAAATTCTAAATTTTGGAATGTTATAAACAAATAGATAGATTTGATTGATTGTTTGATTGATTGCGTGAAGTGAGTGAATTCAAAATTCTTTTTGAAAGTTAAATGAGAGGGAATAAAAGGACTTTCCCAAACTTTCATATTGGTTTTCTGATCTTCGTGAATTCAAACTCTTTTCAACACAAAACCCCGGAGAGAAGATGACATGACTTCTTCCATTTATTTAAAATGAAAAGGGTGTTTGAAAAATATTTGAATTTCATTTGGAAAATATTCCAATTCTAAAACTTTATGCGACTCAATGATTTTCACGAGAGAAGATAAAATGACTTCTTCAAATTATATGAAATATGAGTTGGGAGTTTCAAAGAATTAAATTCAAAGCCCCTTTGAATTTATTTTCAATTTGGAATAGATCGTCATGCATATTTTATTTTCTTCGATCCTAGAAATTTCACGCAACTCAAGGACCCTTGGAGAGAGTTGGAGATTTCGTTATTTTCATATTTGAGAGTTTTCTCAAATTGAAAAGAGGGTCATTTGATTTATTTATTTTATCTTCAATAATTTTTCCGTTATCAAAAAAATATAAGAGAGGGAATGATATGACTTTCCCAAAATATAGGAAAAATGAAGATTTAATAAATAGATCAAACTTTGTTTTCCGGTGTTTATTTGCATTTTATTTGGATAGGGAAAAATGCGCGTTTTCAAAATTTGCTTTTTAGGCCCGGAGTAAAGTTCATTTTGTTCGACTCATTTTTAGGAGTCGGGAAAAATTTTATTTTATTAATTTTGGAGTTCGTTTAGATTTTTTTTCTTTTATTTATTTTTCTGCGCGCGAGACCGTTTAAAAAAAAATCCGCAGCGCCTTGGGCCAAAGGCCCAAGCCACTAGCCGCCGGCCGGCCAAGAGGCCATAGCGCGCGTGCACCAGGGAGCCGCCGCTTCCTTCTTTTGCCTAGTCCTAGTAGGACTCTTGTCCTATGTTCGTTTATTCCGTATCTATTTCTAGATCTTTTCCTCTTGTTTCCTAATCCTAATCTATTTCTTGTCCCCTACCCCAAGCAAAACCCTCCCCTCCCCAATATAAATACCCAAGCACCCCCCC
>NC_057809.1:557018548-557019249 GCF_018294505.1 Triticum aestivum | reverse complement strand
CGCCGTCGCCGCCGTTCGCCGGAGGTACCGCGCCGCGTCTCTTCTTTCCCTCGGTTCGGTTTTTCTTATAAACCGTTCCGATTCTTTTCTTCTCTACCGATTCGTTTTCTTTCCGATTTTTCGCTAAACCGTTCCGGTGTTCTAGATCGGTTTTTCGTTTCGATCTCTTTTCCAAAAAACCCTAGATTGGTTTTTGTTCTTCTTTCGAACCGTTCGTCTCAACGAACGTGATCACCGATTATTTCCCGGTTAACGACGTCTGTTCATATAACCGTTCTTTTTTTTTCTTCTCGTCGGATTTATTCCGCGATCGCGATCTCAGATCCGATCTTCGTTCTAGTTTATCTTCTCGCTCGTTTATCGGAATCTGGTGATTCAAGCGCCTGGAGTTTCGTCTCAAAACCGCCGTTCCATCTAATCAACTTGAACAAGCTTTTGCTACAGTAAAATTTGACCTAGTTTCAACTTGCTAGAACCGAGTTGTTTTCTTCCGCTGTTTGTTTTTCGTCGTTTGTTCGGCTCGTTCTTTCTTTGCAACCGGAGTTCTTAAGTTGAACTTTCTGGTTCGTTCTCTTGTTCGATTTTTCCCTGTGCATTAGATGAGTACTTATTGTGTGGTTACTATTGTTTGCTTACGATAGATCGATCGGAGTGTGACGATTAGATCTATCAAGAGTTTTGAGTGCGCATCATCTTCATCA